>NW_010363292.1:0-66532 GCF_000414095.1 Morus notabilis
TTTTAGATAGGAAAACAAGGGTTATAAGAGAAATATGTTTTCCTTTCCAAGTGCTTCATTTCGAGGCGACACGAGCACTTTCCCGGCGTTTCCTCCCACCTCTTGGAAAATCGCAATTTTTTCTATGGATTCTCGTGATTTCCTTTGCCCCAAAATGCCCCTAGGGCTATTCTATATTTACTACGAATATGACCCAATGACTTCAACTTAATGCTTCTGATCAAACGCTTATGTAAATGACACATGGAATATAAGGCACTTCTTTATAGAGAGAGAGAGAGAGAGAGAGAGAGAGAGAGAGAGAGAGAGAGAGAAAATCCGAGAAAAAATGGAAATAAGCATCGATTTTTCAAATGCTTGATCCACTAAGATTTTTATGGTTTTGCGCTTGGGATTTGTTGTCCAATTACGTATATCCTTATCTTCTGGGCAGTCATTCTTAGTAATTTATGCACTTCTTCAAAACTTTCGAAGTTTCCCAAAACTGTAAGCCCCAAAACCGAAAATAAAAACTAATAATAATAAGAATTTAGGTCCATCTCTTGTAGCTACAAGCAGGTAAATTCCTTGAACACCTTCGGAGTGCAAGGACCTAAAAAGACCATGTCGGGATTGAAGTTTGATTTTAAGGTTAAATTCAGTGGTTTCAGATCCAAATGAAACGTTTGACGCCATTATATATATATATATATATATATCTTTTTCCCTATATTTTTTAACATTTTTAAGGACAGTTTGATTAGAATTGGGTTGCTAATTTTTTTTTCCGCCTCCTATGCTCCAACTATATGTTAATTTAAGATTACTGGAGTTCATTTTCCTTTAAAAAAGAGAAAAAAATCTCCATCTTCACTATGATATTATTATCATCAATAGCCAAGAGAGAAACACATAATATTTCTTGCTTCTTCCAAGAGTATAAGTTCATATTATGGAAAATAATTATATACAGTCAAAATTTCCAAAATGTAACGAAAGCCAAGGTAGAAAAATGAAACAAGACAAGGTGTAAAAAAAAATATATGTGCTTGGATGATAAAAAGGCATAAAGGGTATAATTGTAAAGATACCGAATATGGATAGATAGGTGGGGATCGCGGTCGTAGAGTGGTCAAAGTGTCTTCTTTTTGTGTTTCTTTGTCGAAGGGCATGCAAACCGGATAATTGGCCCGTCTGGCTTCAACTTTCAAACCCTAAAGAGAGACAAAAAAACAAAAAAAAACCAAGAGGTTTATGAACAAGACTGACACGTGGCGGTCACATTCCTTTGAATTTGGTCACAAAACCTGAAACGGCGTGAGAGCCTGAATTTATGAGAGTTTACCACAAATGACCAGTGGCGATTTAATCCTTTAATAATAATTATCACCCAATATTTCTTGTATTTTTCCCTTCCGATATATTAAACCACATTTCTCAATAAGCAAAAACGCATCTAACGGGGAGATATTCAGAGAGATTCTTGTAATATGTTGAACAATACTTATATATATACAACACTCTAATAGTGAGTTCGTTGTATTTTCTCCGCATTTTTCTTTTTGTTTCAACTTGTTCTTATTAAAGTTGAACTTTTTCGTTTTTGTTTTGTTTTGCCTTTTTTTTTTCCTTCCAAAAATAAGTTGAAGGGAGTACTACACTGATAGGATTCCAAAACTTTTGTTTTCCCCTTAGATGTATTTGAACATATGAGAGTTTTTTTGGTTTATATTTGATTGGTTTTTTCAGTTTCCCCCATTTTTCTTTTCGTTTCAAGTTGTAAGAGTTAGTTTTTTTTTTCATTTTTTTATTTTTGATGAATAGGTGTAAGAGAGGTTGAAGAAAGCGTCGAGAGACGAGGGTTTTGCCTCCTTATTGTGGTGCACATCAGTCAAAGGAGCCTTATATTTATGCACTGGAATTTGGCGGGAACCGTGTCATCAACAATTGCAGGTGATGATTTTTCTTTCATATAATGAACTGGTTTATATATATGTATAATATATATATACGAACAGTATATTATTTTTATTATTTCGATAAATAGCGGGACCAATTTTAAACTAATCTGTTTAATTACTGGGTACTCTTTGAGAGGCTGGAAACTTTGAACAGTGAAGTTGGTACGTAAAGAATAAGAAAAAATAGATATATGTCAAGTACCAAAAAATAATAGATATATAGAACCAAGTTGGTGGAGTAACCAAATAAAATTTTCTATCATCCAAAAAACTTGCAGCTTAACAGTTCGGAAATCTACTTATTTTTATTTGGGATACTAAAACTTGTTGTTGAACGTACACGATTCGTGGTTATCATGTGTAGATATAAGGGAATCTGTAATATATATAATTAAGTATATGAGAAGAATCTAGAATATGTATAAACATATATATAGAGACCTTCCTTATATCTTTACTCTTAAAATTTTCTACAATCAAAAACAAAAATGATCATGACAAACAAATCGCAAAAAGTCTGAATATATCGTATCATCCATTACAAAAAGAGACTGTAAAATGCTATTATACCTTTTGTCAGAATGTTTTAACGAGTACGTAGTGAGGGTCAGAATTAATATTATATATTTGTGTGTGTATATTGTCACATTCATGTAATTCATTAATCGAATACGAATCGTAGTTGGATCAGTCTTCGGTATTTAATGGTTAAGATTATTTTAAATGTTTTTAAATTTGCCAAACTGGCTGACACAAGGCACAATACAAGCTTCTAATGCAATAGGACATGAATTAGAGCATTTTTAATTTTCACCCGTTTCTACCTTTTGACGGGGGTGCGAAAACCAACTAGGTGGTCAACAGATTTCTACTTGGGGAACCAAAATAAATCTTTCAATCTTTCTTAATTTCTATTTGAGATCCGTTATTATATTGTGGATTTGTGGTGGGGTGCTTGGTGTTATATTTTGAAAAATGAGTGATCCTCACTCTTTCGCCACTACTACTAAGCTATATATAGTAAAATTTAATATGTCGGATTTTTGCACTAAACTATTGCATGTCCGTACACCCACATCTTTAACACATGCAGGACTCGGGGATCCACAAATTGGGTTTCTTTGGTGAGTCCCCCGTTTCGGAAGATCTTCTCTGATTTGTGGGTTTGATCGTCTGATCTTTCTCTCTCTCTCTCTCTCTCTCTCTCTCTCTCTCTCTCTATACATATTTATATATATATATATGAATATTATCTCACTTCTTTAGATATGCAAATATATATAAAGGTAGGAGAGAGAAAGAGAGAGATGGTATATAATTAACTTTACGTAGAGTGTCGATTTTTAAGACTGAGAGATGATTTGCAGAGTGTGGGAATGCTGGGCTTAGGGGAGTCATTTATTGCACATAACGAGGACGAGAGTTCCAACAAACCAAGTGGGGTAGAAAGAGAGAGAGAGAGAGAGATAAGAAAGAGAGAGAGAGAGAGAGGTTTGGATTTTACCAGTTGGAATTGTGGGTTTGTCTTAGTACAAAAAGACTGAAGGACCTCACTATATAGTTTAGTATGACACTGGGTCCCTTATATATGTATAAAAACTAATATCATACCGAAGAGATAAATATAATAATATCATCCTATTGTTATTATTATATATCAGCATATTTTGGTGTAACTTAGTGGTCAATTAGTAGTGTTGGAATGAATGATGCCGTGGATAGAGCCAGACCATCCTAAATTGACCTCTGCAAAAGGGGTTGCAACTTTTGTATGCATGTCAAATTAAGAGAGAGATATTAACGAGTCATATATCATGTGCTTAAATATATATATATATATATATAGCTTGATCTCTTTCTCAATGTTTTCTCTTTTCAGTCTCGGCCTCTCTTCTCTGAAACACATTCTTCTGCAACCTGCATAAACAAAACATTTACAGAGAGAAAAGGAGCTAGCCAGACAGAAGGCGATCGCGAGAGAGAAAGAGAATAACTAGTACTCCTTTTTTTTTTTTTATTGTTTTTCCTATGATGAACTTTTCTGATTTTACTCAGAATATCAATTTTTGTTGTCAACTAATATATAAATTAGTACTTTGGCTTCATTTGCAGGTAGCTTTTGATTCATTGACTACCAGAGAGTTAAATTGAAAAACGGGCTCCATGAATTCGAACAACTGGCTTTCATTTCCTCTTTCTCCTACTCACGCCTCTTTACCACCCCATCTTCACTCATCCCAGGCTCACCAATTTTCTCTAGGGTTAGTGAATGACAACATGGATAACATGAATCCCTTCCAAAACCAAGGTATTTATACGTATTTTATCTTCTTCTTCATATACACATATATATTCTTCATATATCATCACGTTCTCTCTCTCTCTCTCTGTCTAAATATATATATATATATATATATATGTATATGTATATGTATATCTCTCTCTCTCTCTCTCTCTCTGTCTATATATATATATATATATATATATATGTATATGTATATGTATATACTAATATTTTTGAACTTACAGAGTGGAATCTGATTAATAGCCACGGAAGCAGTGAAGTCCCAAAGGTGGCTGATTTCCTTGGCGTGAGCAAATCAGAAAACCAGGCGGATCTAGTGGCCTACAACGAAATTGATCAGGCAAATCATGATTCTGATTATCTTTTCCCAAACAACATGAGTTTAGTCCCGGTAGTGCAGCAAAGTAGTGCTCTTGCAGCCGCCTCTAGCAGTGCTAATTACGATCTTCAAGAAAATCCCACCAATAATCTTCAGTCATTGACACTGTCCATGGGCAGTAGTGGCAAAAGCTCAACCTGCGAAACTAGCGGAGATAATAGCACTAATACAGTGCAGGAATCGGTTCCAAGAAGGACTTTGGACACGTTTGGACAAAGAACTTCAATTTATCGCGGTGTCACACGGTGATGATCATCATCAGCAATTAGATAATATAAGTTTTTCTCTTTTTAAATTTATAATACTGTTATTAATTTTGTTTATTGCGTATTTTGGGGAAATGTAGGCATAGATGGACAGGAAGGTATGAAGCTCATCTTTGGGACAATAGTTGTAGAAGGGAAGGGCAATCAAGGAAAGGCCGACAAGGTGAACTTTTACAATTTCTTTTACTAGGGTTTTTTCGTTTATAATGGCTACTATAATACATAAATATATATAACATCATCTTAAATGTTACTAACTACATATTTTGCTTCATCATATCATCATGGACTTTTTCCGTCTCTGCCTGGTGTCTCTTGTAGTTTATCTGGGTAAGCACAACATCTAGTTTCAATCATATTTGTTTGCAGTTCGTTGGTTTTGAAATGTTTAATTTGTTGGTCAATTTAAGGTTGCTATAAACCGCATATAATACTGCTAAATATTTGTACTCAACCAGGAGGGTATGATAAAGAAGAGAAAGCAGCTAGGGCATACGATTTGGCTGCACTAAAGTACTGGGGAACATCCACTACTACCAATTTTCCAGTAAGCTTAATTTTCTGATCATACTTTGATTCCTGAGTCAAATGGCAATAAATATGTCCTAATAAGCAATGCATTTAATTATCATATAATAGATCAGCAACTATGAGAAGGAGTTGGAGGAGATGAAGCACATGACCAGACAAGAATTTGTGGCCTCCATTAGAAGGTAATTAGTTGTTAGATTTGTTCTTTACTATATTAAATTAAATTTAGAGAGTTGCCCAATATTTGATTTAAATTTTGTGTAATCATTAGGATTAATTCTAATTATTTTGCCTCTATCCTGGTGACAAATTTCAGGAAGAGCAGTGGCTTTTCAAGAGGTGCATCAATGTATCGTGGAGTGACAAGGTACTAATTATTTGCCACTTATTTCTCTTTTATCTCTCTCTGATCATATATATATATATATATATATAACACGGAAGATGGCAAGCAAGGATTGGAAGAGTCGCAGGAAACAAAGATCTTTACCTGGGAACTTTCAGTAAGTCACGTTACAAGCATATTATAATTTGTGTCGAAACAAGAAAAGGTCAATAATTACACTTATATCTAGCGAAAAGGAGAAAGGTATCAAGAAAAAGTTACTTAAACAACATTATATTTTATGATTATATTAATTAAATCAAAGCATACGCATCAAAGAATAATACTAATCAGAATTCTAATCACATTCTTCTTTTACAATGCTAATTGAATAAATTGTGTTAATTAGGTACGGAGGAGGAGGCCGCTGAAGCGTATGACATCGCGGCAATAAAGTTCCGTGGCCTAAATGCCGTGACCAACTTCGACATGAACCGATACGACGTGAAGAGCATTCTAGAAAGCAACACTCTCCCAATAGGAGGAGGAGCCGCAAAACGCCTCAAAGAAGCTCAAGCCTTGGAATCTTCTAGAAAGCGCGAAGAAATGATGGCTCTCAGCTCAACCTTCCAGTACGGAAGCTCGAGCGCCGCCTCAAATCGTCTGCAGGCCGCTGCATACCCTCTCATGCAATTCGATCCTCATCATCATCCGACTCTTCTGAGCCTCCAAAACCACCATGACAGTGTTTCTCACTACACTTCAGCCACTCAAACGACTCAAGACCCTTCGTCGTTTCACCAAAACTACATCCAAACACAGCTCCAATTGCACCAGCAACAATCCGGGACGACGTCGTATAACAACATTAATCATCATCACCAACAAGCTCTAGGCCAGAGTAGCAGTAATAACAATTCTCAGACGTTCTACAACGGCTATAATGTGCAGAACCACCCGGCGTTTCTTCAGGGGTTAATGGACAATATCAATATGGGGTCTGCTTCTAATTCTATAATTGATCATAATACTAATGGTGGTAGTACTACTGCTACTGCGGGGTATAATCTTGGGATGCCTTCTAATTCGACGACCACAGGCAATACTGCTGAGGAACTTGCTCTTGTGAAAGTGGACTACGACATGACTTCCGGGTCGGGTTACGGAGGCTGGTCGGGCGGTTCGGGCCAAGGATCAAACCCGAGTGTTTTTACTATGTGGAATGACTGATTGGATTTTTCTTAAGGTGGGTGAAGCTAACATGGTATAAGAAGCCAATTTACCATGGTTTAACCTTTTTTTTATTATTATTCTCATTTTTTTTTTTTTTTTTTTTTTTTCAATATGAGCGAAAATGCAAAACCCTAAAGGAACTACACTTTTCTTTTTCGGTATTTTTATTTTTTGGTTTTATCCAAGGACTTGCGTTAGTCTGGATAGGCATGATCAGCTAATGGGTGCAAGTAGAGGACCCAAGTTTTGTACACAGAAGACCAATGTTTAATATTGGATCTGACTGATAGCTGATATATTATTTTCGTCTATTTTTGTTACAGCATTAAACTTTGATTGTGTTATTATTATTTTTATTTTGAATAATTGATTGTGATAACTGATCGAAATTCTTAAATTGAAAAAACATCCTTATTAAATTTTTTTAAGAATGGGAATTTCTCCCGTAGGACTACGAAAATGAAACTATCGGTAGTTTCTTTTTTTCAGCTATTTTCAGCCGTCAAATCTGTATCAGAAACTGTCTATTATGTATACTTTTTCAATCTTATTTAATTTTGATTAGATTTAACGGTCAGAAAATTAGTCTTACCGGTAGGACGGTCTACCAGAGATAGTTCCTTTAAGAAATCATATAAAGAAAATTAAAAACAAAAAAAAGGGGAGAGAGATTCACTAGTTTTTTAATGAACGTTAAGACTTTCTTTTTATGTAGTTATTTTGAGGAGAATTTTTAAAAATGCCATCAATAAAACAATACTACTTTATTTCCATTACTATTAATAAATTCATCTTATGTCACTAATAACCTGTAGGTTATCTTTTCATAATATGTAAGTTATCTGTCATAACCTGTAAATTATTACTTCGCATCATGCATGTTATTTTTCATAGTAGTATCAAAATTTTGTATAGTGCAATAGTAGCATAAATAATAAAATTAGGAAAAATAATAGTTAAACTTAAAATTTTTTGATGAATGCATTAAAGGGTAAAACAGGATAAATAAATGTTATATTTAAAAAAAATATAAGATGGGAGACAATATATGGAACAAGTGTAAGGGAGGGTTTAATATCATTATTATTGTTATTATTGAGAGGTTATTATTATTATTATTATTATTATTATTTATACCATCAATTTTTTGAAGGTGATCATGTTTATCATTGTAATAACTAATAAGTAAAGAAATTTGGGAGAAAGAAGGAAATAGGCCAAGACTTGAGATGAATTAAAATTAATAGGCCAATAGTTTATATAAGTTAATAAATAGGCCAAATTACTATTTTTTGTCTGGTTATAAACTATAACTTGACAAGTTATTGTCCATAATTGTCCATAACTAGTATGACTATGAACCATAACTTAATAAATTTATTTATAATTTATTTGATTATGAACTATAATGACATATTAATTTTTATAACTAAAAATTGACCTATATACTTTCTTAAGCTTTTCATATTGGCCTATTTTTTACTATTTTTCGAGAGATTTCACAAGTAGAAAAGCTTTGGGCCAGTGGGTTGAAAGTCAGCCCAGCCCAAAATAGAATTCCATAGCCCTAGCTGACTAGCTGCACCTGGAAGGGATAACTCGTAGAAGAATCTGTCGGCTTCTATTGGGATTTTCCGAAGTCAGCATTCCTACGTGTATTTACGGTGTACGATCTCGGGCATCGCCGCTTTTGGTTAGCCCCACAAAATTACCTCTTTGTCCTTAAAAAAATCCATATGCACAAAATTTAATCCCATATTTTCTTTTAATAATAAAAAAGAAACTGAGCTGAAATCTTAAAAAATTTGACAATTTGATCTAACAATCCAAAATTACCTCGTAAATTTTAGAAGCAACGTAACCCAAAAAAAAAATTCCTTCGATACTGTAAAAAAGAAAAAAAATTTATAAGTTATTTAGATCACAAAATTTTTATTTATTTATCTCAGTTTTTACATAACTTCTTAGTTTGATATAGTTCTGATTAATTTTATTACGAATCTTTTTTGTTAATTCATTTTTTATTCTAATTCATTTTACATGTGATTCGGATAACGTTTAGTTTATAAATTTAAAATTATTTTTAATTTATATATATTTTTTATAAAAAAAAAATATTATAATAAATTACGAACTTTAATTTAAATTATGAAACACCCTAATTTGACCTTCTTAAAAGTGCAATACGCTTAAAAATATTCTACCATGTAAATAATTTTCCGTTTATTTCTTCAATATTATTATTATTATTATCTTTGTTTATGCTTGGGCATCAATCAATCTTTCATAGATGCTAATGTGTATCAGATCAGAGCCGTCAATAAGAGGTGACGATACTCCGTAGAGCACCGGATCATCAACTCCTCATAACCAAGTCATTTCTTGGCAAGTCGTTCTCTCTCTCTCTCTCTCTCTCATCGGTTTCTGCTGCAGCAAGTCTCCTCTCTATGATCTGCTACTGAGGGTTTATTCATGAAACAACTTGTTATTACTCTACACTCTCTTTCTCAGGTACTCTTTCATTCTTTCTCCCATCTGCTTTTTGCCTTTCCGATTTCCATTATCTTGATTGTTCATCTTTATTTGTCTAAGCTTTTCGACAATTCTAGAGATTAAGATTCAAGATTTTTTGCGAATGATATTTTTTTCTAGCTACGAAGTTACATTATAGTGAAATTGATTCAGCTTCTTTCGTTAATTCTTTGTATTGAGTGATGGGTCCCCAGGTTTAAGGTTTATTCGATATCTCATTGTCAGTTTTGGTAATCTTGTGCTATATTTTCCTTGTGTTTTCTTGTCTGATCTTTTTTTCCGGGATTTTTCGGGATATTTGAATATTTTTAGGGCGCTGCAAAATCTTTGGCGCTTTCTAATGATAAGCTTTTTTAATAGCTGCTCTCAAATGGATAACACAACTATTGGAAAGTTGTCTTGATAAGCTTTTTTAAGATCATCTTAGGTTGCTAATTCTTTATATTTCACTATTATTTGGAGTCACCGTGCAAGGATTCTCAAGTTGGTTTAATTCTCTTATGGTCACTTAAGCTATTAGCCCAAATGAACTTGAATTATGAATCTGTATTTCTTGTTCAATTAATTGTAATTTGTACTTACACTTCTCATATTCAGTACAAATAATAAAGTAATTTTGTGTTTTTGGCCCAAGATAGGTTCATTTGTTGGTAGTCCATTTTGGACTTTCAGAATAGAATTTGCTTCTCTTTTACTTTTACTTTTTTTATTTTTAATAGTTTGAGATGGGGATATTCGCAACTGAATTTCTCAAATAACTGAACAAACATTATGTTTAGTAAGGAGTTCTTTTTGAAATGGGATTATGTTCATAAGATTCTTGTATGCGATCCTATTTTTATCAGTATTTGTGGTTACATATTGACGCTCCAATCCTGTGGTCGCTGTTTTCCTGGACTCATTGATTAACGTTTTGATAACATTGTGTTAAATCAAAGCCAATGTGGCCTTTCTACCTATATTTAATTTATGTTGCCTTACAGAAGATTTATACGTAAAGAAGAAATTGTATTCTTTTTCCTGGTTTTAGAGCAGCTAGTTTTATGTGAATGAGTGCCATTATGTAGAACACTTTCTCTCATCTTTTGATGTGCAAACTGATGTAGTGTTTGTTTCTTTACTAGCACGAGGAGTTATAACAGAACGTGATGGTTAGAGCATACAGACAGGAGTACACATACAGGCACCCATGGGAGCGGGTAACTTCTGCATCTTGGCGCAAGTTTGCCGACCCTGAGAATAAACGAACGCTATCGCACATCCTTGAAGTTGATACTTTGAACCACAAGCTTGACCCTGATTCTGGAAAACTTTATACTACTCGTGCAATCACTATTCATGCCCCTGGACCGTGGTTCATTCACAAAATTGTCGGCCAGGATATCTGCCACTGCGTTGAGTCAACTGTTGTTGATGGGCAATCACGTTCAATGCAATTGACAACCCGTAATATCAGTCTTCAGAAGTTCATAGAAGTGGAGGAGAAGATACGTTACGATCCACACCCGGATAATCCTGATAAGTGGGCAATCTGTCGGCAGCAGACTAGCATTCGGATAAAGCCATTGTCAGCACTGGCGTCAATGGCAGAAAAGGTGGAGCAGCGGTGTGCTGAGAAGTTCGTGCAAAACAGCGCCAAGGGTAGAGAGGTCATGGAGAGAATCTGCAAGTATCTTGAGGCTGAATCAAGTGGAATTTCTCTCTGACGCCAACTAATTTATTTCTTTTTACCTTTGTAGTCTTAGATCTTAGAGGCTGTATGCCCTTCCAGCTTAGTGGAATAACAAAAGCATTTTGGAGTCTAAACCATAGAGGACTTGATATGTTATGGGTTTTGAAATCAGTTTTCCATGCAATTTCCTAGTTGTTCTTGTTTTTCTAATAAGAAAGACTGGTTAAAGTTGGGAGATCTGCATCGTTTAGTTTGCCGATTCGAGTTTAAATTCGAGTTGAGATGTGACTTTATGTGAGAGCTTTTAACTGTTATAGAAAAGTTAGATGTGATTTTTTATGAAAGCTTTTAATTGTAACAAAATTGAAATTGAAAACTTAAACGGTGAAATGAGTGAGGCCACGTAATTATTGTGTTGTTTTACTAGTGTAATGTGCATGCGTATTGTTTCGGGAGACTGAGGAAATAGTAGTGGGGAACCACTCATTTACAGAAACTATGGTTTGAAAGTAAATAAACACTGATAACATATACAAGTTTTGGATCTCCAAAACCAGAAAATGCAGGGAATTGCTATCTCGTAGATGTCGGTAGACTTACAAGTATCTGAGCTTGACTTGTTGCGCTTGTACTTCATTTGGATGCACAATATGTAAAAGCATACCACTTGATTGATTACTTCTGTGTGATTATTTCTGTTTTGCTTTTGATTAGAAAGTACAATTGTGATATGTTGAATTGCTAAATTAATTTCAGTGACGGAGATTAATATGTTAACTCATCCATTAGATATCGTTGACATTGTTGTTATCTTGCCCATTTAGGCTTCCATGGATAAATTCTCCAGATTTCTCGTTAATTCCCATTTTGAGCAGTTTGGCTTGCATGCGGAACAATAATCATTTTGCTAGATGAAAAGTGTCTTACTTTTCAGGTTATCTTCAGCTTTTTGTTTTTCCTGAATGGTAATCTTCAGCTTTTTGTTTTTTCCTGAATTGTTATTTTCAGCTTTTTGTCTTTCCTGAGTGGTCAAAGAATGAGGAAGAGAGATCTAAGTATGCACGGCACGGTAAAGGGTGCTGGTGAAACTTTTAAAAACTATGAATATAATTTATAACATCATCACGAGACTGTATGGATTGTTTTCGATATCATTTGGGATCTGCACATACCGAATATGCCTGCTAGAGAAAGAAATGCCACATGAAACAGAACAATATATTACAAAGTGACCATGACAAACGTCGAGTAAACCAGAGCATAGAATTACAACTTAAAAAGACACCGATGCAACATACAAAACTCTCGCCAACCACAACAAAGATAGAGTTCTTCAAACTGCAGAGACGTCACAAAAGGCCTCCAAGTAGAGATAACAAGATAAATGGGCACTCGATAAAGATATTGCTGCAGCAAACTCAGAAGCCATCTCATGCATGTAAACGACCATCACATTTCAGAATGCAACACCACTCTTATCAGCCTTTATAGTTTGTCGAGCTTCTCAGCCTTGACCACTGGGTTGGCTTTTGCTATAGCATTCTGTGCAGCAGTGCGGTAGTCATAGGGGCAGTCATGTTTGTCCGAGTAGCGATGTACTGCACAGAAGAGGTTACCGCACCGACAATTGAACCCCGTCAATCCTACCCTCTTGTTGCAGCTGGTGCAGCGTTTTGGGCCCCCCTTCGGCTTTGCCTCATCACTCTGCGACCCCGAGCCAAATGATGGCACAGAGATAGGTTTTGGCTCAACTGGGTTGGTTTCAAAACCCACGCCAGTAGCTGCAGCAGCAACAGCAGGTTCATTCCCGCTGCTACTTGATGATCCATTGACAATACTTCCAATGGAAGATGCAGCGAGCTTAGCCTGCTCCTGCTTCAGCATCATGTCCTTGTGGCATTTGGAACACATGTTCATCGTGGCCGCGCTTCCAAAGAAACCACAATTATTGATGCACAGGATAGGACCTTCAGGAGGAGCTTGGCATCCTGTCTTGTCATGGTCCATCTTCTCAACTCTCTGCAATCAAATCATCAGAATATACGAAAGGAACCACGTAGAGAAAAAGCATACCGTGCAATTTCAACTACACAAAATTAGCAGCTCAAACCAACAAACAAATACTCAAATATTCTAAGAATTATTCATTCCTCGATAAAATTGAAACTAAAATGTATTGATGAAAAAAAAAACATGTGAAACAATTTAGATCGTGAACATTTAACAGAAGACCAATGATAGGCCATGGACCATTTCATGCTGCTCCTGAAGTCTCTTATTCCCAGACTCTAAACACAAAAAACCAAACATCTCAATCCATTTCCACTTAGTTAATACAAAAAATTCATACTTGCCAAAACCCTTCGGAACCTACAAATATATTCTCCTAAATAACTAATGAAGTCTTCAAATTTAACGTGTCCTAAATGGCTAAAACCCCTTAAATTTGTATTTGACAAAAAAAAAAGGAAACAGTAGTGACAACCTAAAATATTTTGCATGCTCAAAAATTAATTTATCTTCACAACCTTCAATAACATCTAACATCACAAATTAATCATCGATAATATAATATAAATATAAAAAATATATAAATACAAAAAAAAAAAAAAAAACTCACAAGGTAACCCTAACCTTTGGAGCAAACAACCACGAAGCGAACCTCTCAAACCGATCTCTGTGCTCAGAATCGCATCGAAATAAAAACCTATGTTCATAAACATAACCCAGAAGAAAAAAAAAATTATCAGACTCAACAGGTAGAGAAGAAGATCGATCAAACCCTAAATCAATCGCGAAAATAAATACGAAATCAGAGATTAATTTTAGAAAATGAATGAATTATCAAATATTATACCCTAACCCTAACAGATTTGGGATTACCTTGTGAGAGAGAAAGCAAAGCCGAAGAGAGAGAAACGTATCTCTCTTCTTCTTCTTCCTTTTTTTTTTTTTTTTGACGTTCTCGTTCTATTTAAGAAGTCCCATTTCCTTTCCTCCTTTGCCAACAAACGCTCCACTGATTAGGAGATGACGTGGGGTTTACCTATTGGCAGAGCTCTTAACCTCAAATTCAACTTTCCTTTTTTGTCCTTGTTCAATGTTCTAATAACGGTTTTGCCCGGACCGTAGCTTACAGTCACCGCCATTATGGTTTGAGAAAGAAGACTGTCCAATGGTTGTTGAGATAAGTGATTACGTCATTCAATGTGCAGAACTTGTCAAAGAATTTTCTTCTAATGTTTTTTCTTCTTTGCGTTTTTCATTTTTTTGTCAAATTATGAAAGGCTTAATTGCATTTTGTTACGCTGTTTATGGATCTCAAGGTTGTCAAACTCAGTATAAGTTGATACTGAATGCTTTTCCAACAAAGTGGATTGTCAATTTCTTTCAAAAGAACAAACAGATTTTTTTATAAAGCACCGTGACGTTAAACATTATTTATTAATAAAAGATGGATCTTATAATGTGACACGTATGTGATACTCACATTTTATTAGTGGTAACGCTTAATTCTGATCATGTTATTGAGCTTTTTTCTTATATATATATATATATATTAATTTACCAATACATCTTAAAAGTTTAAGCTCTTATGATGGATTAGTAAATTAACATGGTATCAAAATGGGAGATTTTGAGTTAAAACTCTCGTAATTGTACTCTTTATTTTCATTTAAAATTGTCATAATGTATTGGTTCTTTAATATATCTCGGGCTTAAATATTCACGTGTTGTGTTTTTTAATTAATTTACCCACATAATTATCTATTGTCCAGTCCACACGTGAGATGAAGTGTTAAAGTATAAAATTATTACTTGTCAACTTCCTAATAAGCTTTTTGAGATTGATTGATAAATTAAGATGACGTTGACATGAAGGCAAGATTGGCAAGGCTCTTATATCGTCCAAACGGGGCTTTTTTTTAGAATATATTTACAGAGCTTTTTTTTATTGAGCTTATTTACAGAGCTTATGATATTTATAATATAACTAATCAATAATTTTTCGGATGTTCTGTAAACCGTGTAGGACAGTAATTTGAACTTTTCATTACCAGTAAATAATGGGTTACACACGTTAAGAGGATGTTTGGTTAGAGGATTCAACCTATGATTTGAATCATGGTTCATGGTTCGTTACAGTGTTTTCTCTCATAAAAAATACACGTAAATAAAAAATGGTTCTAATCACATGATTATAATCCATGAACTAAACGTTTCCTAAGTTTGAACTTTTCTCATTTTGACAACTTCCTTTTTTTGATAAAGAAATGATAGGATGATGCCGCTTATGCTTGGACTTTCAATTTTTCTAAAACAAACGACAAGTAAATTTTTTTTTTAAGAATCTAAACGACAAGTTATTTTGTATGTAATAAAAGCAGCAAACATGTAGTTTAAACTCTATGAGGGTTAAGGACATATTATAAACTAGCTACTAGCAAAAAAGGACATGTTATAAACAAAAACAGACTTTACACAGGAGCAACACTACATTATCGCTCAGATAACAATTTTAAAAATAAAGGCTTGTTGTTTTGGAGTTTAACTTGAGTATAATTTTTGAGTTGAGTTTGAGTTATAACTTGAGTTGAATTTGTAACTTGAGTTTATGTTTGGTTGTGTACATTTGAGTTATGATTTGAGATAATAATCTTTTTGAGTTTGTATTTGAGTGAGTCAAAACTTGAATTTGTATTTAGATAATATTTTAATAAAAACTCAATGCTGATGAAAAATTTTAATATGGTATATGGGTCGGGTTTTATTCGTCTTTTCATTGTCAACGCATAGAAAAAAAAATAATCTCAATCAGAATTAAAACGAAAAAGTTATAATATTTTTAATAATAGAAAAAATATTATTCATTAATTTGAGTTCGAGTTTCTGAACTCAAGTTAAAAGGAAAACTTGAATTCGAGTCAAATTCAAGTTTAAACTTGAAAAAATATAAACTCGAATAAAATTGTAACTCGAGTTGTTTTTTTTTTTTTGAGTTTTTCGCTCAAAGAACAATCCCAAAGTGTATCCTTATATGTATCGTTTGATGACCTGACATGAAAATAGGCTTTATTTATTTATTTATTTGAAGGGAGATAAATAGGCTTTTCAAACATGAAAGGAGATTCGATTTTTTAGAAACAGATTGTCGTTTATGCTTTTTCTTTCCCAGGAAATCGTTTTCTATTAAACAACCATGTATTAGTTACGCATAAAACGAATTCCTTTAAGTAGTAGATTGTTTAAGTGAGAGTAAAAAAAAAATAAAAAAATAAAAATCTAAAACGATAATTACATGGAAGACTAATGGTTCGTTAATGGCAACAAACTTCATACCTAAAATGCATGTCATTTTTTACGTTGACAAGCAACATGCCGTTTTATATTGAGAGCACAAGAAGCTATTCCATTTTGCAAAAATTTAAGTCGTTCAATAAACTTTGATACATGTAACGTAACAATTTTTGTCGTTTAAAAAACGTTGATACATAAAACGTAAGTTCACTTAACGGATGGAAATTTAGAACAATTAAACGACATAAATTACAAGGAAAACAATGTCGTTTTATCTCTTCAAACTTCATATATGAACGATATGTGGTTTTTATATGCTAAGCAACTTGTTGATCAGTATTGAAGGCACGCTTTTTTTTTTTTTTTTTTTAAGCACAGGAAGCTTTGCCATTTTTCCAAATTAAAAAAAGTTGGACTTTTTTTTAACCGTTTCTTTAAATCGTCAAATTAGGCATATTTAAAACCAAATAAAAATATAATAGTCCGTAATGGCATAGTATAAATGGGATATATTTTTTTTTTACTACTTCTGCAAAACTCACTGTTGGGATTTATTTCTAGAGATTGTTGGGATTTGTTTATCATTTTGTGTATTGATTGTAATCATATTTGATTGGCATTATTTTGAGAATGTTTGGTTGGTTGATTGTGTTTGAAAATAGATGTGCAGCTGGCTAGCTTTTTATGGAAGGTTACTAAAAGATTTGAAAACTTGTTTTAGTTTCTATTTTTGTAAGTCAACTATTGATTCAAATATGGAAAATTGATTTGATTGATTATTGATTGAGATTTCATAGCTGGATGATCTTCCTATGTCGCCTAAGAACGTGTCCATGTTTGTTTATCAGTTTTTGGAAGATTTCATAATGAAAGGAGATTGATTCGTCTAGTTTTGAGAAAGTTGGCCATGACAGCTATGTTACAATTATTGTTGCAACAAGGATTTGCAACAGATTTAGTTCAGCGAATTAATTGAAGATGTGTCAAGCTATTCACAGCTTGCTTATTTATTGAAAGTGTCCCTTAAGTCTCTGTAGGCCTTTTGATGAGTTTTTGCTGGGTTGTAAGACATGGGTCAACACTTGTATTCAAAGAGATGATTTGAGTGTTTTTCGGGAGAAAAACTTAATTTGAGAGATTCCAATGTTAAAAAGTCGAGGGGATCTCGCTGTTCAAGTCCATTGGGAAATTACAAGTTCATAGGTGTCTTCTTAGAGAGAGAGTCTCGGGTAGATTAAGTCCAATTGAATTGTAAAAGAGTTCTTAGTGGATTGTTCATCATCTGGGCGTGGCCCCGCGGAGTAAGGTATTACCGAACCGCGATACCATTTCTCTTGTGTTCTTTTTTTATGTTTCTGCATTATTCATATTATCTTATAAAGTGTTAAAAAGACTCAAACTGGTACCAACACTCACCTTGTACTTATACAACTTTTTTTTACTTATACTTAACACCAAAGGAAAAAACAAAAAAAAAACAAACGACAACAAGATAAACGATAGTAAAGTTACAAGAAAACTACAAGTAGCTTGACTACTGTAGCTCCAACAAACTTCAAACCCACGCGACAAATCGTTGTAATATGATCATAATTATGCCGTTTTGGAGAGAGGCAAAGGCCGGATCAAGGGTGGACCGGCGGGGGGCACGTGAGAAAATTAAAGGCCTTATTAATTTCATCAATTCGAGTTTTCAATTTTAAATTTTTACAGTAAAAATTTTTTAAAAAATGTCACATTTAATTTTTTCTGCTACAGTGAAAAACTCTCATAAAATATCACATATCAACTCGAATTAAAAACTCGACTCCGCGAAATGAACAATGCTGGACTTGTATGCATACTAATTTTTATGCATTATATAAGTGAGCCCCAATAACTTTAACAACCAATATGAAATCACCTGGATTTTCTGTTTTGATTTATGTTGGCTAAATGAGAACAATTTAAAATTTAAGAGACAAAGTGAAAGTTTTTAAAATTTAAGAGTAAATTGAGAATGACTCTAAAATTCAGATGGCACCAATAAAAATAATTCTATTTTATATTTATTTTTCTTCTCCTTTTCTTTTCTCCCCCTCACAAGTCTTCACTCTTCGTAAGTCTACGTACGTACACAGTAACACAATAGTAACAAACTATTTTTGCTCTTTTTTTATTCTCTTTAAAGTCAAAATATTTACTGGTGCACGTACTTAAAGTATTGAATTCACAAGCCTTCTCACAAGTTTATTTGCTAGTGCAAGTTTGTAATGATCAATCCTATAAGGTATGTAATTTAATGTTATTCATATAATGGTGTGAAATTTTTTTAATGAAATGTATTAATATTTGCCCCTAAATTTAAATTATGGATCCGTCATCCACTGTTTAATATCTCTACCAATTCCTTTCAAAAATCTCATTTTTCCCCTAGTGTACATATCGTATATAATAGATATGTAAGCACACGACTATGAGATTAAAATTATTTTCGATTTACGTGTGTTTTTTGTGAGAGAAAATATTATAGCGAACTATGAATCATAATTCGAATCAGAGAACGAATCTTCCAACCAAATAGGCTAGTAGTATTTGGCCAACGGGTATGGTTGCGTTGCCTTTGCTGTAGAAGAAGGATTTATGAGATGAATCCATGCTAAACGGTTGTGCAGATGTCTTAACAGTTATTGTTAGCTTCAAACTCAGAAGTGGAAGAAAAAGAAAATGAAATTCCTTGATGTGGTAAATATTGAGGGTTTTAATTTTTTTTTTTTACTTTCTGGTTGATTCATTTCATCAAATGTTTAAACGAAATGGATGCCATCGTTAGTTGTTGATGTTAGTAAGTCATGCATGCTTTATGTTGTAATAGAGATCAGACAATTTAATTTTAACGGGCTATAAGTTTATAATACATTCAAATGTTGGGTACCTGCAAATTTGGGTGGACAATGAACTTATTACGGGGGAAAAAAGGTGGACAATTGTATTTTCTTCTGTCAAATGAGCTAGTATTATTTTTCCATCTTCTTCTTTTTTTTTTCTTTTTAATTTGGAGGTGGAATTTGTGGTGGGTGTGTATTTATCATTGGGCCATACATGCAATCCCAATCAGTTGGTGGACGTTTAATTTATGGATTTAGAATTATAATTCATAATTATTCTCGATTATATGTGTTTTTTATGTGAAAAAATACTGTAACGAATCACGAACTATGATTCGAATCGTGACACATATACACCAATCAAACCCTTTTCTACAATTTGCTAGCACAAAGATGAAAAACACATAACCAATTTGCACTTCCAAGAATAAAAAAAAAAAGAATGATATAATTGGCTCATTTTGATATTTATCTTTCAAAACATCACAAAACAAATTCATAATCTAATAAATTGTCCTAAATTAATCATTTCGTTCATTCTAACTGTTAAAATTTCAATAAAAAGAGGCATAATTTATTTCTTAACAGTTAGGGCCCCAACATGTAAACTCCTGTTAAATTGCATATAGTGTGCATTTTTTTCCTTTGAGATTTTTTTAACGGTTAGGTATATGAAATGATTGAAATATCAGAGATCAGAATAATATTTGTTCTATAGTTGGAGGCTAGAAATATATTAACTCTACAATTTTCTATCTGAGTTTTTCATATATCGTTGTAAAGTAAGAAAGATAAATAATTCTATTATAGTAAGATGAAGCTTAGATCTCGTTCAGTTTATCAATTTGAGTTGATATATAATTTTATAAGAAAATTTTTAATTATAATAAAAAAATTAAATATAATTTTTTGTGAGATTTTTTTATATAATAAAACTGAAATTGAAAACATTCAAAATGAACAAGAATTTAACATATATTGAAAATGGAAAATGAACTCTTGTGCGACGAACGTTAGGGTCGTAACGGCTAGTTCGTACAGCCTACAAAAGCAATGGACAAGATTTAACTCTGCTCCCCCGTCTCTGCCCAAGAAAAGTTTCCTCGTGTCTGATATTCAACCGTCCGATGACTCGACTATTCCAGATCAACGGTGGAATTATGAGAAGAGGCACGTCTTTTGAAACAACTGAAAGAAACAAAGAGAGCCGTTACGGGGACCTCACAAAAGAACAGATGGTCCCACAAGTCCCAGGGAACACCCAAAAAAGAGAAACTTTCCTCAACCTTAAAATAGAACAGTGCAATTATCAAGTTAAGTCCGCAAATAACCGGAAATTAAGAGGGATTAAGAGCACGTTTAATTTACACGTTTAAATAGTGATTTTTAATTTTAATATTTAAATTTTAAATTTTTTATAAAAAAATATTATAAATCCGACAAGCAAACGGCTATAAATAGTGATGTCTCCCACCGTCCCCAACGCACAAATCGTCTCTCAGAAACAGAGCTAGAGCCATTCTCTTCTACTCTCTCTCTGTCTCTGCTCTGTTTCTGACTCTCAAAATCCTCTCTCTCTCTCTCTCTAGAAAAATGGCTCACGTTAGCAGAATCGCTTTCTTCTTCATGGCGTTGGCTATATTGGCTCTTTCAGCTACGGCGCAGGATAACGAGTTCTCTCCGGCTCCGGCGCCGGCTCCGACGATAGAGAGCGTTGCGGGGTTTCCGGCGACTTTCTCCGGCGTATTTCTTCTCTCTTCTCTGCTCTTCTCTCTCGCGGCGTCCCTGTTGTACTAGATTGATCTGGAAGATTCAAGTTTGAGTTTGTTTCTGTTTGAGGAGAGTGATATTTATATGATGATTTCTGTATTAGCCATTCTTTTGCCCTAATCATTGGTTAGGGACTTCACTGTATTGCCTTATTAATTATATGTGGAATAAAGATTATGATTGATCATTGTTCTTGTATTGTTATTAGATATTCTGTACTAGTATGCTGAGAAAAATACTATTTAAACACAAAATCCGCTTATCGGTTGTTCTAATTGACCAAATCCCAAAGTTATATAGATCGTATAATTAAGTAAAAAAATACTCTCTTTGATGATTAAACAAATGGTTCATTTGAAATTTTTGGAATTTTTAACTTATGCGACTAAATTTTTTTTTTTTTTTTCAGATCCTCTATATATGAAAAGCAACAAAAAAAAAAATCTAAAGTAGTGGACACATTTGAAAAGTAGTGTACATAATTTTCCACATGAAAAATTATGTGCCAAAGCAACTCAACCAGCATGTTACTATTTCGAACCTTGCCGGGGTGGGGAGAAAAAACTAAAAGGTGTATCACATGATATGCTCGATCCTGTTTGTGGGGAAATTGCTAGAATTCAGATTTAACACCCCTTGGGATTTAAATATTGATATACCGGAATCTCTACAACACTCAAAAATCGTTGTTGTTTCCACCGCTAATATATTTTAGTCTTTTAGAGCAACTGTAAGTTTTGTGTCTTGGCCAAAGTGGGTGTTAATTTTTGTTTCTTAGGAATATTTAAAAAAAAAAAAACACTTTTTTTTTTTTTTTAGAATAATGATCAGCTTTGTATAATTTATTTTATATTTTATTATACTAATGTGTATATCATTGAGTTTAAGTGAACTTTGCACTATATTTATTGGTTTAGTTCAGAACTATGCCCCCTTGACAAATTTCTGACTTTGCGTAAAAATGAGTTTAATTTGATTGAGACACGAAGCTATGCCTCCCTTAAATTAGAGAACAGAAGTATTTTACCCGACGCACACAAGCTAAATGCTCATTTTATAAGTGGAGAAAAACATTTATATTACTTTGAAGAGAAAAATTAGATATTAGGTTGCGTTTGTTTTAAGAATTTTGCATGGTTTTAAACTATAATTTTTTATTCTGTTACAGTATTTTTTTTTAAATTTAAATTTTAAATATCTCCGGTTTAAATCTATGAACCAAACGAATTAGCTTTTGCGTGGGCTTCAATTCACAAGAGATTGGGCTGGGCTTCCAGCACACTACTTCCATCAGCAAGCGAACAGAGTACCAACAACACAGCTCAGATCAGTATCACCTTCTCCAAACGACAAGTCGATCGGGTATTCTTCAATGAAAGTGTGCGTGTCCTTATTTTGATATCAACTCTTGGCTGCATCATTGTGCGTTTCATTACTCAGCGGACTCTTGGCTAATCATAGAATTGTGAAAACAAATAATAAGATTACGTGAGAGAAATATTGGTAAGGAAATATTTTGATTTTGGGTTCATAAACATAAAATAAACGTGTACTTAATTGATTGGCTTTAACATATAGGTTTATAATTGGTTTATTTAAGCTAGACCATTATATATAAAATTTGATCAGTTGGTAAATTGTATGCTTTAATATCTACATATGATGACATACTATTGGAACATATAACTCCTTTAACATAGGACAATAGGTAAATTAGAATTAGGTTTTTATATAAAACGTTTACTATTAAAATATATTAATTACTTATAAGAACATTTGTTTTTTCACATCATTGTGAATCCAAATTATAAGGTGCCAACCGCCAAAGCTTGTGATTCAATATGGCAATGGAAACAAAACAGATTGGAGAAAACAAAGTAATAATATCAATTGTGAGTTCTTAAACGTGAGATATTAATTAATTATGAGTTCTTATCAAAAAAATTAATCAAGTACAAGCAGCTTTCATAGACACCAAAATGATCAGACTTACATAGTGGTGCGCTGATGGAATTAACCCAAGAGAATACGTTAATTCAGCCATTAAAAATCAGTTGAACATTAGTTTTTACTCCAAAACTATTCAACTCCTAAATTAATTCTAGGATCAAGAGGAGAATTCTGTAATAGTTATACAAATATATGTCATTATACACACAGGTTTAAACTGTCTAATTTTTATCTGATCATCTTAAATTGTTTTACTTTTTTAGTACAATAAGATTTTGATGCCATGTCGTGGTTTGGTGACAGTTGAACATGGACATTTTTGTCTTTTCCTTTGTGTGTGTTTTTAAAACAGAAAAAAGCTAAAAAAATAAGAGCACAATTACTGTACATGATTTGTTATAATTTTGTGTAAGTCTATTATTTATATCATTATAAACAATTAAGTGTCATCGTAGACTTTTATTTTCTCTTTATTAATTGAATGATAATTGTTTATTTTTTGATAACGTAATATAAATAATATTTTTTACTACCTTGAGCAGTATTTCTGATTTTTTTTCAAAAATATTACAACGGATTACTCAAACAATCACATTAGAAGATCATCGATCGCATGTGGTTTCTGGCTTACTGCCGGTATCTTGGTATAATACTACCAAGCATATTTTTGTATTCCAAATGTGTTTCGGTTGCATCTTCTTTTGGGTGCGAGAATTGTGGCTCTGTAAAGTAGAGTTTTTTTTTTTTTTTTTTTTTTTTTTCCCCCTTCTTTCTTTAATCACGTTCTAGCCGCACTCACAGTGTGAGGAGGATAAATATGTCCATGAAAATCTTGACTAAAAATTTGACCGACGTGCCAAGTAATATTAAAATTTATTATTTACTTAATTTAATTTTAAAAATTTATTATTTACTACACCCTCTCAAGCTTGCAATATAAGTTAATTACAGAAAATAAAAGAAAAAATGCCTAATGGCGTAGCAGGTGATGGAAAGTTAGGTATATCAATTTATCAATCAAAGTCCATCACAAAAGAAAGAAAGAAAGAAAGAAAGAAGATCGAGATTGTTTAACATTTCTTAAACCCACCTCTTCAAACCATCTCTTTCTTCCACTGTAAAAATTCCTCTCTCATTCTTTCCTTCTTTCTCTCTCAGAGCCGTTATGTATAGTATCTTTGGTCTGAGTTTACGTCCAACGAACCACCCGTGTTAAGTTCTTCCAAAGTGCCATCGGATTCCTTGTTTTCTTTGTTTCGACTTTCTGGGCAGAAGACCTCCATGGATTCTCAGGTCTTGGTGGCTCTCGGCCTCTCACTTGTCGGTGGACTTAGTACTTCCATAGGTGAATGAGTTTCACTAATATTTATGCTTTGACTTGACTAATTGTATAGATTTTTGTTGTTATAATTGGCTTACTTATGAAAATTTGACTATCCAATTTAGTCTGCGGGTACTTGTTTTGCTAAAAGAAGTTTTCTTTCTGAGTATATGAACGAACCCATTTTTGACAACTGTTGTATGATTGATTCTAATTGTTTCCCGGTATCAAAAACTTTGTAGTTTAATGTTCTTGATTTGGGTCAGTAATTTTCTTTAGCATTTTACTTATGGTGCTTCACTACCTTAATTATGTCTCATCATACCTGTTCTGTAATCTAATTAATTGTATGAGAGTTCATTGTGGATAGGGGCGCTCTTTGTTATCCTCAATCCGACTCCCAATTTGAAGATGCTTGGACTTCTGCAGGTAATGTTCACAGATTAGTTGTTTTTTTTCTTTTCTTCTTTCTAGCACCACCTAAATGGTATATTTTATTGCTTGGAAGGGTTATTGTAATCACTTTGGTTACACATTCCCATATTTTACTATTGTTTGCTCTGTTCTCCCACCTAATGATTATGTGCTATCATGTTTTTCGTATTATTACTTACTTTATCTGGAATGGGAGAATCGATTTTTTGGCAATTTATGTGAAGTCAGTGACATTTTGGCCACATCTCTTAATGTTCTCTCTCTGCAGGGGTTTGCTGCAGGTCTGATGCTGAGTATATCATTCCTGGATTTGGCTCACAATGCAATAAACTCTATTGGATTCTTAAAAGGCAACTTATGGGTAAGTTGTAACCTTCAATGCTCAAAATTTGAATAGGAAACTATTCGTGTTCGCTCTAATGATATAAATTGTACTTTCTTCACGGCACAGTTTTTCGCGGGTGTTGTTTTCTTTGCTGTGGTTGCCAATTTCATACCAGAACCGACACTTGCTCCCGTTTCAGATGGGAAAGATAAAAAGGTCTGAGTTTTCCATTCTCCATAAGATATATATGTACCTAGTTTCTTATTATTAGGTGTTTGAACTGTCGTCCAAAATGTAGAAGGCAAGTTGACCATTAGAAAATGTACCTGATAACAGAATAAAGGGGATGAAGGGGGCAAGGATATTATGAAAAAGCATCGCCGTCAAGTCTTGTTCAGTGGGATTATTACAGCAATAGGTATGACACCCTTGTTGAAATGCTCTAATTTACCTTCTAGAGTGTGATTATTCTTAATAATTTTTAATGTTAATTGCAGAAAACCTGTAGAAATGTCATTAAGTGCGATCTTTATGCATAAAGCTTTAAATTAAAGCACAGGCTGCATGTTTTTTTTTTACTGATCTCATCATTTGTTTCGCATTAAAGCTGGATAAATATCTGAATGTCCAGTTCTCAATAGTTAACTAATGTTTAAGATCGTGCTAAAAATCCTACTCTGATAGAATTTTTTGCACCCACTTTGAATCGTAGGCATAAGCTTGCATAATTTTCCAGAAGGAATGGCAGTGTTCCTAGGATCTATGAAGGTAAGATCAGCGTAACTGTATATCAATATGATATTATGAACTCTAGTTTCTTTAGTTTTATCTGTGGTGGGGTATCAGCTAAATCTACTTTCGGTTTTGGATTCTTAATCTATTCTTAAATGATCCGTTGCTTATAGAACCTTTTTCGTATGCAAGTGGAGCTGTAATTATGTTATAAGGGACCCTAAGCAAGGTTTTGTAGTGTTAGATATTGGTTTAATATGCAAAATTGCAAATCTTATTTTGCTGTTGAATAAGTTCTTTTGATATTCTTATTTGTTCCATGATTCTTTACAGGGTCTTCGTGTTGGTCTCAACTTGGCACTGGCCATTGCTTTGCACAACATACCAGAGGTATATATTGAACAGAACAATGGGTATCTCTCACTCTGACTCCCTTTGATTTATGGCCCTTTGGTTTCACGGGTTTGAACTAAAGTTCAAATCTTTTTACTACAGTGTTCCCTCTCACGAAAAGTTTGAATTTCTGTTCAAGCCTCTGAATAAACCCTAGTGACATATATAATTTTTGGAAGAGAGAGTTATTAAAGTTGGAGTGCATTTAAGTAAGAGTGGATGCTGTCAAAATGTAGGAGAAAGAAAATTTTGAAATTGGTTTTATAATGTTTTGAAGCTCGAGCAAATAATAAATAAATGTCTCTGTTCTGATCTGACGTCTTGTTATCTTTTAGGGCGTTGCTGTTGCACTTCCTGTTTACTTTGCGACACAAAGGTAATAATTTTGAAGATGCTATATGCTAATTAACTTTATGAAAGAATGGAAATAGGCGTAATCTTATATTTAACAAGTAAAATATCATTATCACATTTGTCAAATTGGTTCTTACTAAAAGTAAAATGTAATGAACTAACTAGTTGGTATGAGCTATGGGATAACGGTGTACGTGGTAGTGATAATTACCGTCTTGGCAGCATTGTTAGGGCATGTCAGTTTATGGTGGTGATACAGAAGATAGTTGTGAATTGGTTCCATGCTCATATTAGTCATAGTACTGAATATGGTAAGGGCAGCAACAAATTTACCGGGTTGGACTGTGGATGATGTAGTAGCTTGTAGCTATAATGAGGGCTGTTATCTCTGTAGCGGTTGCGAAGGAGTCTGATAGAGCCCAAGTACAGGAAAGAAGAAAGAATTCTGGAATATAGTTTTATTGATAACGAAAAGAAATACAAGATAGTACTGGTCTTTCGAGAGGACCAGCTCTCTCCCAAGTCCACTCAGAAAATGCCAAGATGTCTTTCCCCCACATGCCCCACCCACTAAATAGCTAACAACTTGCCTAACTGCTTTCTTTTTCCCATGCACAATTAACTAATTCAATTAATCCCGCCAGCACACACTGCTCTCCCACCTCTTTATGACCTCAGCACAAGGCCACCTCAGCTAAGACACGTGCTTAGCACGTCTGGCATATGTAAAACGAATCGGTGGCTTATCATTACTCCCGGCCCATAGAGACACCTTGTCCTCAAGGTGAAATTCTGGAAATTGCTCCTGAATCAGTTCGTAAGGCTCCCAAGTTGATTCAAACGAGGGCAGACCCTGCCACTGGATCAACACCTCCAAATGGTGGCCAGGACCCCCTTTTCCTGCACGAAGGCCCAGAACAGCCTCAGGCGCCACACACAACTCCAAGTCAAAGTTAAGCTGAGGTGGGAAGGTCGGAGTGGCCTCCTTATTCCCGATGGCCTGCTTGAGTTGCGAAACGTGGAAGACATGGTTAATAGCCTCCCCTGAGGGCAAGGTCAACCTATAAGCCACTGGTCCTATCCAAGCTTCAATAGGAAAAGGTCCAAAGAAACGCGGGCTCAACTTTTCGAAGGGCCGAGACGCCACGGTGTGCTGCCTATAGGGCCGCAATTTCACGTATACCAAGTTCCCCACATCGAACTGGACATCTCTCCGGTGGGAGTCAGCCACCCGCTTCATGCGACTCTGGGCCTTCAAGAGATGGTTTCTTAGCTCGTCTAACATGACGTCCTGCTCCTTCAACAGCCGGTCAACGTCCGAGCAGACAGCGGTCCCCTGATCGTAACGGAGTAGCGAGGGAGGGGGTCGGCCATATACCCGCCTGGAAGGGAGTGGTGTTGGTGGCTGTGTGAAACGCCGTATTGTACCAATACTCTGCCCAGGAGAGCCGCTTTGCCCACTACCGAGGACAGCCACCCGCCAAGCAGCGCAGGTAGGTTTCCAAGCATCTATTCACCACTTCCGTTTGGCCATCGGTCTGCGGGTGGTATGCGGTACTGTGCTTGAGATTGGTGCCCTGAAGTTTAAAAAGTTCCGACCAAAAACGGCTCATGAACACCTTATCCCGGTCCGACACTATCGAGTGTGGAACTCCATGCAGGCGACCCCTGGAGTTGAGTACGGGTGTTTGAGGCCGATGAAATGAGCGTATTTGGATAGACGATCCACCACAACCAAAACTGTATCGACGCCCTCCGACCGAGGCAATCCTTCCACAAAATCCATAGAAAGGTCCTCCCAAATTTGCGAAGGAATCGGAAGGGGTTGGAGTAAGCCGCCTGGGGACAACGTGGAACTTTTCTGCTGCTGGCACACGGTGCAATGGCTAACATAGCGAGCGATGTTGCCCTTCATACCCTCCCAATAAAAGTGCGCCGCCAGTCGTTTCCAAGTCTTCAAAAAACCGGAGTGTCCCCCCAAATTGCCATCGTGATATTCTTTCAGCAGGGCCCCCACAAGAGAAGACAGTTTAGGGATGACCAAATGTTGTTTGTATATGAGCCGCCCTTGGACAAGGGAGTATCCTGGTTTTGAAGTTGGATCCCGAAGCAAGGTCTCCACTATTCCCTGGAGTTTGTCATCCTGTGCAATGTGTTGTTCTAGGTCATCAAACTCCACTACCCGAGGCACTGTTAGCGCCAGGAGGGCCGCCCCTGGAACCACCCGAGACAAGGCATCAGCTGCCCTGTTTTGCAGCCTCGGCTTGTATTGAATCTCAAAGTCGAATCCCATCAACTTGGTCAGCCAGCGTTGGTGCTCCGGACTGACCATTTGCTGCTCCAACAAAAACTTCAAACTCCGTTGATCGGTGCGTACAACAAAGTGGCGGCCCAGCAGGTAATGCCTCCACTTTTGCAGCGCCCAAACCACAGCCATGAGCTCCCTCTCATAGACAGATTTCGTTCGTGTGCGCTCAGGCAACACCCGGCTGAAGTAAGCAATAGGCCGTTGACGTTGCATCAACACCGCCCCAACCCCATGCCCCGACGCGTCCGTTTCCACCACAAAGGGGGCCGAGAAATCCGGAAGAGCCAATACCGGAACCGTTACCATAGCGTCCTTCCATGCTTGGAAGGCGGCCTCCGCCCTGTCGGACCATTGAAAATTGTCCTTTTTTAATTGATCAGTTAAGGGCCAAGCCAGCCGGCCATACCCTTCCACAAAACGTCTGTAATACCCGGTAAGCCCCAAGAATCCCCGTAGCTCCTTGAGAGAGCGAGGACGTGGCCAATTCGTCATCGCTGCCACTTTAGCCTCATCGGCAGCCACCCCATCTCAGGACACAATGTGACCGAGGTACTCCAATTTTTCCTGGCCGAACACGCATTTCTTCCGGTTAGCGAATAGGCGGTGAGAAGACAGAATTTGCAGCACTTGTCGGAGGTGCCCGCAGTGGTCCTCAAGGCTTCGGCTGTACACCAAAATGTCGTCAAAGAAGACCAAGACGAATTTGCGGAGGATTTCCCGGAAAAGATCGTTCATGAGCGCCTGAAACGTAGCCGGCGCATTAGTGAGCCCAAAGGGCATCACCAGGAATTCGTAGTGACCCGTGTGCGTGCGGAAGGCTGTCTTGTGCACGTCCTCTGTTTTCACCCGGATTTGATGATATCCGGACTTAAGGTCCAACTTGGAGAACACCACGGCCCCATGCAATTCATCCAGCAATTCATCGATCACGGGTATTGGAAACTTATCGGCGATCTTAGCCTTATTCAAGGCGCGATAATCTACACAAAACCTCTGGCTATTGTCTTTTTTACGTACCAGAAGAACTGGGCTCGAAAAGGGACTCACACTCGGTTGGATGATTCCTGCCGTGAGCATGTCTCGCACTAGCCTCTCAATCTCCTCCTTCTGCACCTGTGGATAACGGAATGGCCGGACATTAACGGGCTCCGAACCGGACTTGAGCACGATGGCATGATCCCTAGACCGAGTTGGGGGCAAGCCATCCTCCCAAGCAAACACCTGTGAAAATTGATCCAAAACAAGTTGAACTGCCGCGGAATAGACTCTTTCGTCTCCGACGTGGTCGCTGCAAGTTGACTCAGCTCGACCTAGTATCCCTCCCCCTCATCTTTGATAGTTGAGATCATGGTTTTCAAAGACACCCGTGAAGTACACAAGGTCGGATCCCCTTTCAGAGTCACGCCCGTTCCGCCAACCCGGAAACGCATGGTTAAAGCCTTCCAATCGACATGCATACCCCCCAACGTAGCCAACCATTTCATCCCAAGGATAACGTCTGCGCTCCCTAATTCCAAAGGCAAGAAGTCTTCAACGATCTCGACACAAGGCAACGTCAAGACCACCCCTTTACACACACCAGCACCCTTGACAGTGATCCCAGTGCCCATCAACACCCCGTACCCCGCGGTATCTGAGCACGGCAGCCCGAGTTTCTCTACTACCGCCGTGGAAATGAAGTTGTGGGACGCGCCACAGTCAATCAACACCACGACCTCCTGCTGGGCAATGGACCCCTTTACCTTCATCGTACGCGGGTCGGCAAGACCCACCACGGAATTGATGGACAATTCCACAACCTCCGTGACGGCCTGCTCGGTAAGACCCTCTGCGTCGTCCTCCAGAGGTGGTGGCTCAACAGCATCGAAGTCATCGTCCACCATCAAGACGTGTAACTCGCGATTCTTGCAACAATGCCTAACAAAAAATTTCTCGTCACAACGGAAACACAACCCTTTCGCGCGGCGCTGTAAGAGCTCGGCATCAGACATCCGACAGACGGTTGGCGGTTTTGAAGGAGCGGAGTGATTTGCCTGTGGCGCCTGGGATTTTTGGAATGAAGGGAGCTATGTAGGACTATGAAAATTCGAAGGAATAGAAAACCTGACGTGTTTAGAAGGATCGGCCCCTCCGCTCGCTCCACTGGACTGTTGGGCTTGAGGTGGGCCCCGAGGCCCAATTCCCGATGGGCCCTGGCGGTGGGCCATCAACATGTTATTGCGCTCCTCCACTAGCTGAGCCCGGGTCATCAGTCGGTCGAGGGACTCCGGGTGATACATGCGTACCTCCGCCCGAATCTCCGGCCGTAATCCGTTGATGAACGTGCTCTCTAGCACGTGAGTTGGGACGTCAACCACCTGAGCCGCCAATGCCTCGAAGAGTCGGCGATAGTCTCGCACGGTTCCCTTCTGTTGAATAGCCAGGAATTTGTCAAGAGCTGTCCCTTCTTGGGAAGATCGGAATCGATCGAGGAGTTTGCGTTTGAGCTCCAACCAAGAACGAACAGGGTTCCTGCCATCCTCCCATTGGAACCAAGCCAGTGCTTCCCCTTCGAAACAGATTGCAGCAGCACTCAACTTGTCCTCCTCTGTCAAACGATTCACCGAGAAGTAACGTTCCACCCGGAAAAGCCAACCCTCAGGATTGTCACCCTCAAACAACGGCATCTCCAACCGGCGCACTCCCAGATCGCCGCGAATCAGAGACTCCCGGAACTCGTCCGCCTTCCCCGGCTCAAGATCTGGATTATCCAAGGACATCACCGTCTTCCCGTTGTCTCCCGAAGCACCTCCCGGTCGGGACACCCCACTGGACTCCTCCAAGGACGACGGATTACCAGCGACACGCGGGGACTCCAAACGCTGAAGAGCCTTATCCACCCGGTCGAGGATGGAAAGCTTATCCATAACCATGGCAAGATGTTGCTCCATTGGGCCCAGACGCTGCATATCGGAACAAAGGGATCCAACCTGTTCCTCCATCGCGGCAATGCGGGGTTCCAATTGCTTAGCCATGAATAAAGAGGATCAAGTGCTCTGATACCAAATTGATAGAGCCCAAGTACAGGAAAGAAGAAAGAATTTTGGAATATAGTTTTATTGATAACGAAAAGAAATACAAGATAGTACTGATCTTTCGAGAGGACCAGCTCTCTCCCAAGTCCACTCAGAAAATGCCAAGATGCCTTTCCCCCACATGCCCCACCCACTAAATAGCTAACAACTTGCCTAACTCCTTTCTTTTTCCCATGCACAATTAACTAATTCAATTAATCCCGCCAGCACACACTGCTCTCCCACCTCTTTATGACCTCAGCACAAGGCCACCTCAGCTAAGACACGTGCTTAGCACGTCTGGCATATGTAAACCGAATCGGTGGCTTATCAGAGTCTTGTCAAGAACCAGGCTTTACACATCTAACATAGATCCAATGGTGCTATATTGCTTCGCATATGGATTTACCATTACCTCAAATCTGATCCTACTAAATTAATGAGTTTTTGTTTGTATAACAAATTTGCGTACTAACACTGAGGTGGCAAGCTAAGTTGCTTTTTTTTTTTTTTTTTTTTTTTTTTTTACAAAATTGCAAGTCATGGCTAAACACTGAGTTATGCACTTGGATTGCACTCTAGCGGTTCCCTAAGGTTGCTTTGGTGTTTATCAATTTTGTTTCATTTGGTGCATTGATTTACGATTCAATTTTTGCCTCTATGTTGATATATGACAAACCTGTCTTAATAAACTAAATTTACTTATTTCATGGTCTTTCTCAGTAAGTGGCAGGCATTCAAATTGGCAACCCTATCTGGTTTGGCTGAACCCTTGGGTGTTATAATCGTAGGTAGGTCAATTTTTTTCTTGTGGCTATGCGAGGCTTTAAACCAAAACACTACTCTTAGAACATTGAATTTCCAGCTCTCTTTTTTTTTTTTTATTTTTTTTTTTTTTTTTTATAACTTTTCACGACATTAATGATGGTCACTTTCCGAGCAGCGTATCTATTCCCTAGCAGCTTGAGTCCTGAAATCCTTGAAGGCCTTCTCGGATCAGGTTTGCATTATTGATTCTTCAAAACTTTTCCCACTTACAGATAGATGAGATATTGGTTACCGTACAATTTGGATTCTTTCATATATTTCTGTAACAAGTGCAGTTGGTGGAGTGATGGCTTTTCTAACTTTGCATGAGATGCTGCCCTTGGCATTTGACTATGCCGGGCAGAAACAAGCTATCAAGGCCGTGTTCTTGGGAATGGCATTTATGTCCGCGAGGTAATAAACTATGAATATAGCTTGAAAAAGACTGAAAATTTTAGCAAGAGCCAAAGTATAAGTTAATATTCCACTGAGTCCACTCTTGTATTCACGAGGGTGGGAACAAATTAGGGTCCGTTTACTTCGTTGATTTGAGTTTTTAATTCGAGTTGATATGTGACTTTATGTGAGAGTTTTTTACTGTAGCAAAACTCGAATTCTAAACTCGAATCGGTGAAATAAACGAGACCTTATTTCCTTTGCTTCTCTGTCTCATGTTTCAACTTTGCTCCTTGTTGGTTTTGCAGCTTATATTTCCTTGAAATCAGCTTACCTGAGGAGATGAGCTTGTAGAAATTGATCAGCATTAATTCCCCTGTTGTACATGCCTAATTAACTTTGCTATAATCATGTGTCCTAACTTCTATCCCAGCCAGTGACTGCTTTTCTTCGTTCACTGGCATTAGAAGATTAGTACTGATAAGCTTCTTTCAAGTCCCTCAAATAATTGGAGTGGTGGCTAATTTGGTCACATCTACTTAATACATTAATCTTGCCTTTTTATCCTAACCTGGAATATAAAAAAAAATTAAAAAAATTAAAAAAAAAGTTGTCTGAAACTGTTATCTCTCTGCTCTTTTTATGGAACTTGAATACTGTAGAATTTTGAGAACTCTAGAGAAATGTCCCTTTAGTGAAGGAGTATAAAGATTTGTGCTTTTTCTTCGACATTGTAAGATTCTGGTCTTGCTGTTTTCATTCGTATATTAAGTTAAACAAGCAGAATTCCCAAAAATAAATAAATAATCAATAATCAATAATAAAAATAAAAATCCTGAAGAGGTAAAGTTTAGAGGATACTTTTCCTAATTGTCTGGAATCTCCCTTGGCTATGCAAGACTACTCTCTAATGCTAGCTTAGTAGTACCTTGTACTAGTTCAACTACAGGCTTGCTGGTACGTTGATGACATGATGAAAAGCCAATTGATGTAAAGGTCATTGTACAGTATTAAATGCAGTCTAGTTCGTCTCATTTATTTTGTTAATTCAAATTACAATTAAATTTTTATTATAGTGTTTATTTTATAAAAATTTAAAATTTATTTTTTTTAGTATTTTTTTTTACATTAATTTACTTTTTAATTTAAATTCTCAATTCAAACCGAACAAACATGCCATATGTGTGTATATAATATTCTCGAGGGATACGTCACGGTTTGGTTACCAGGAGAGTATTGTCAGCACAATAGTCTTTTTTTTTCTTCCACTCCCTGGATGTGTAATGGATCTCTTCAAGAATCCTAGCCGGTGCTTTTTTTTTTTTTTTTTTTTTTTTTTTTTTTTACTTTAATAAAGACAAAATCTTCATTTAGCCAAGATGAAATATTACAACTATGAAACAAAAATTGAATACCAATACCAAGATTAAGAGGATGAAACTAATAATTAGAATTGATTGATAAACACTAACAATTGAGTGGTTTCTTGCATTTTTACCCTCTGAACTTCTCGGGTTTGGACAATTTGCTCTTCCAAGCTTTTAATTTTGAGACTCTATCCCTCAACTAGTAAAAAGCCGTAGCAACATGCCTTATTTTATCAATGGCTTTTAAATTAGGGAACAAAAAAGCCAACACCACCTCACGTAAGCACAAAAAAAGCTCACCTTCGACAAAAAAAAATCTCCAAAGTCTCATTTCAAATCCGAGCACAAATTACTTGAATATATCTTAAATGAACTCCCAAATCCAATCTAGAAAAGGTAAAACACATTGCATGATTTTACAAGTTTGACGAGTGCAACACTAAAATTAAGTGGACGTTTGATTCATGGATTTAAAACTATGATTCAGAACCATTCTCATTTTACGTGTATTTTTTGTGAGAGAAGAATATTTTTTTTTATTTATAATAAAAATCCTAAAACATTAAATCCTCAATCTGAGTTGAGGGATCAACAATCCTATAATAAAATTTAAAAATCCTAGAAGAGTATGGTTTTGTTTCATTTATTTTATTAAAGTGCAACATCCGATATTATCTTGATATTTTTCTTTTGCTATCAAGTTTAGCTCCTACTCGCCGTCCCCTTTTGCAAGCACAAAAGCAGACAATTTTAATACAAAAGGGGGGTCATATTTTGTTTTTTGAAAGGATAATTCAAAGGGACATCGAAAAAGGGAAAGGGAAAAAGGAAAAGGAAAATGGGAGTGGATGATGATGGCTATCATGGCTTGCAACGCAACCTTTTAACCCAAAGGTTTCACCACATGAACTTTCCTAAATGCATTCGAATATTTTTGAATCTTTTTTCCTTCTTTAACGGTCAATTGAAATTGCTTCTGATTCCCATGGAGGGTGTCATTGTCGTTCCCTTCGACGCATGTTTCCAATGAATTCATAGAATCATAAGAATATCTCTTCAATGAGGAATTTATGAGATGACCATATTCCAGATCATTTGTCTTCAAAAATTTCAATTCCGTCTTCAAGGGCATGTTTATATTTTTGTTTTCACATTTATATTATAAGTTTCGAAACTAAGCACTACTTGTGCATGTGCATAAACAACGACAGGAAAAACTCTTAAGCTGTGTTTGGCTAGGGAGAAATGAATTAGAAGCAAGAAATCTATATAACCTAAGAAATTCGGAGTGCTGCGAGGAATTTTAAATCTGTCGCCGAATACGTATTCACTCCTCAAATCCCTCCAACCAAACAATTCATGTACTACATTTGCCACCCAATTATTCCTTCCACTTTTTTCACTAACCAAACAAGGCCCAAGTCTTTAATAATCCCTAACATATCGGCTTTTGCATGCTCAGTTTTGGTTGTCTGGCCAACCAAAAAGAAAATTAAAACAAATAGTTAGGCAATATAGGAACAAGGAACTAATGCTTTGAATTATTCACGAGAGGTGTACTTAATCATCACGTAAGTAATGCACAGTTAAAGCCATTACTGATCTCCTCTGACTACTCCATTAGAGAGTGATTGAATAAGGACATGCATAAAATACACTCAACCTGATCAAAATCTTAACTTTGTGCGAAAATATTTTGCTTCTTTTTCTTTTTTTCCTGGGGCCTATTTTGGTTGTCTGCATTCTGGGATACTGCACAAAGTAGATTTAGCAGCACAGCAGAGTGTATGTGTGTGTCTATATATATATATATATGTATGTATGTATGTATAATATTTCTGAAGAAAGAAAAATTAAATAAAAACTAATAATGTGTTGCACGTAACAATACAAGGATCCGTCAATATCTCTTTATGTGAAAAACAGAACTGACATTCGACAGACAAACTGTCATTAGCGCTGTGACATAACACTGGATAACAAAAGATCACACAAGTAAAGAATCCGCATATGTAAATTACATAAATAAATTTAGATTAATATATATATATATTTTTTCTGTATTTCATCACCCGTTTGTCACTGTTCCGTTGAACTTGAATCTATAAGTACATTGAAATCCCTGATAACTGTCAAACTGAGATACTTCCCTCATCATAATAATAAAGTTAGAGAGAGTGTGTGTGTGTGTGTGAGAGAGAGAGATGATAAGTTGGGGGGGACCGAAAATTGAGAAGCTGAATGGAGCACACGCTGAACCCACAAAACAGTACATACTCTGAATATATTGTAGTTTGAAATGACATATGAGGAGACCTTTTGACTGCTCTCTATCTCTCTCTCTCTCTCTTTCTCTCTCTCTCTCTCTCTCTATCTCTTAAAGTAACAACTAACAAAGCTGCCAACAAGATCTATTACATCCCTTCCCTTCAAGTTCCAACCTTTGCAAAGAAAGAATATAAACAAACAATGTTGTATATCACTACTGCTATAATTGCACATCCATATATCTTTCTTTTTTTTTTTTTCCCTCACTCTTTCTCTCTCTAAAGCTAATCATTTGATTTTCATTTTTATAATGAATCTAAACATAGTTTATGATCTGTCCATCAATATTTAACTCTTGCCCAGCACAAACCAAGATAGATTGCATCATTTGCACTGAAAAAAAAAAAAAAAAAAAAACCTGTGTATTTCACTGATTATTATCATTCACACATATATGATCTATCTATCCATGATCTGTCTCCTTGGATATTATCATTGATCTCTATTATATTTCAAACATAGACTCCTATACAAAGGAATTATATTTTGACCACGTAAACAAATAGTATATAACTAACAAACAAACATCCGCGTGGGGCATATTGGCCATGCAATAATAAGAACTCTCTTTATGCACACCAAAACAATCTTGACACTGCTTAATATCTGACAAGAGTATAATAGTTGGTCAAGAAATATAGCTGCACTGAAAAAATTATAAAATATAAATTATGTAGTCCTAAGTCTGACTTTTTCTTTCATATAATTCTCATTTAATCAACTACGCAAAGATATTATAGTTTTCAAACTTCATACATATATACAATTAAGTCCTACCAAAAAACTCCATCCATTAATGCGTGAATGCATGTGTGATTTACCAAAAAGAAAAACATTGATCATATCCACTGAAAGAAGTGCAACTGCCATGAAGATGTAAACAAAAAAAAAAAAAACACAAAAAAAAAAAAACAAAACAAAACAAAAAAAGTGATAGAGAAGGGAAGAAATTAATTGATCACATATATAAAGCTAAAGTAGTTCTGCTCCTTTTTAATGATGTTCTCTCTCTCTTTAATATGGATTGAAACTCCTATTTGTGGAGCCATACATGATCTTCAGTATAAGCTCAAACATTAAAAAGATATATATAATTCCATAAAAATTCTTCAGAGCTGATCTAAATAGAAAGAGCCAGTAATGAGCCACTAATACTAGCTAGCTAGTTAGGAGAAATGTCAACATTGATCATGAATCAATAATATGATGATCTTGCTCAATCTCTGAGGCAGCTTCGTCGTCTTCATGGTCGAAACAGTCGACGCCGTAAGCGGCATGGCCATTCCCAAAGGCCTTGATGTGGTCCTTGAGAGACCTCTTGTGCTTGAAGTCGGAGCCACAAGAGCAGTACCAGAGCTTCCCGCAGTTCTTCTCGTGGGTTCTCCAGTCGCCTCTGACGGCGAAGGCCTTGCCACATTTGCGGCACATAAAGGGCTTTATCCCATGCTTCCTCTTGTAATGAGTTTGGAGTGTTCTGAAGTCCTTTAGCGGCCTTGATCGAGGATGGTCTATGTTGTTCCTGCAACCTGGGGCGCAGCAAAAGCATGGCAGCCTAAGCATTGCTGTTGGTTGTGTTCCCCTTAGTGACTCTGGCCCTTTTCTGTATTGTGATCCATGCCCCCACATATGCATCTATAACATATATTATACATTACACATATTGTGATCAACATATAATATATAATGTGCGTTGAATATATGTTAGTCACATTAAGAATCCGAAAGAGCATTTTTTCAGATTCATTCATAGAAGATGTCAAAGTCAGCCAAGAGTTTCCTATAATTCAAGGCGGCAAAAAAAAAGGAAAAAAAAAAAAAAAAAAACTAAACTGAAAATTTCCTATATGTGATCACACAAGGCATTAATCTGATTTTTTTTAGGAGGTTCTTTCTCTTCATACTTAAGGAATAAAAACAAGAAATTGGAATGTTTCTGCATGGTATACATATGCAGGTTAGCAACTTTGTTCGGCCACAAAATTTTAAATTTTTTTTTTCCTTTTTCAGACAAATTCCGCAGGAAAACAAATGTATGTTCTCTTTCTATTGTCATTCCTCAATTGTATGAGTTTGGTCTAAAAACAGGTGGGAGACAATGTGGTTCTTGGATATAACAAAGAGCTAAAACTGGGTATTGATCATGTACAGAAACATTTATTCATGGACGACAAACTATGCAGTTGGTGATTTTGGCAATAAGTACTATCAGTTGGATTTTTATCTCAAGCTGAAAGATCTTTTTTTTTTTTTTTTTCATTTTTTCCCCTAGGGCTCTGATGAATATCATCATCTGAAGCCTGTAAGAAAACTGTGATATCTTCGGTTTCACGCACCAGCAAATGTGTAACAACACAAACTTCAAGGTGCAAAGCATAAATGTCTGTGTAGTTCTTTTTCATGACCAGAATAATGGCTGTGTTGTTCAATCACAAAAAGTAAGCTAATTGGCTTGGACCAGGAAATGTAGATTTAGTCTTGTTTTTAAATCCCAAAGCCCACAAATCATGCAGAAAAGAGAGAAAATTAAGAAAAGGTTGGGACTACGGGAAGAAAAATTTTGCAAGAAAAATAATCAAAAGTGCCAAACCAAATGCATATATATAATAAAATACGAAAAGGAAGTGTGATTAAAGTAGCATAAAGGGAAAGAAAAAAAATAAAACGCTAAGGACCCATATCCAACTTTCATCTCATTAGTCCAGCGTATAATAAAAGTTAAAGACTAATCAATAAGCTATAGGTAAAGAAAAGCAAAAATAGGAACAAGTTTTCTCTTTTTCAGCGAAATCAAAAGGAAAATTAGAAAGTGACGAGAGAGAGAGAGAGGAGAAAAAAGGGAAAGAGAATATATATTGGGAACTATTGGGAACTAATAATTCACTTTTTTTTTTTTTTAACTCTAATATCTATCTATATTTGATCATCTCTATACTTGATTTATATAATAAGAAAGCCACAAACCATGTATACATAGACACACACACACACACACACACACATATATATATATATATATATTATGTTTTATATACCTGCATGTTATTGTATCTGTTGAAGGTCTTGAAGCAAAGAGGGCATGAGAACTGTGTAGGACCAATCAGAATCTGAGCAGGGGTAGGGATCCAATACTGGCCCTTGTTGAGGCTGTTCGAATTATACCCAGAAGAAGTAACAGAGCTGAGATTATGATCTTCGGCTTCTTTATCAGAGATCTCAGTGGAAGAGAGCCTTGAGATCAAATCAGCAGAAGCACTACTAGGGCTTGGAAGCCCTAAATGCAAAGCAACTGTAACCGTTTCTTCATGATCATGATCGCCAGTAGTAATACTGCTGCTGATCACTACTTCTTCCTGATCCTTAATCTCTTTGCAGATCTTGTGATGATCATCATCCATAATTTCCACGATATTATTGAAGGAGGAGGATTCTTGGCCGTCGTGATCTTGATCACGGTGATCATGATGATGGTGATGATATCTCGTGGGGCTTAGGCTGAGTAGAGGAAGAGCTTCTTTGAGAGGAGGAGAAGGAGGTCGAATAATATAGTTGTTGTTGTTGTTGTTGTTGTTGTAGATATTGTTATTATAGTAGTTATGATAAGAAGGGAAAATAGGGTTAAAATTAGAAGTACTGGAAGAAGAGAAGTAGTGGTGGTGATATTGGTGATATTGATCATGGTGAACTGGGTTGAGATTCAACCAACCATTCAAGTGATTATTAGAATATGGATGATCAGTCATGATAGAAATTGGAAGGGGTGGGGAGGACAAAGTGGGTTGGGTAGATGGGCTTATGTTATTATAGACAGACACGGAACAAAGAGAAAGGAGAGAGAGAGAGAGAGAGGAGAGAGAGAGGTGACCAAAAAGTTAATAGGGTGAAGGATTGAACAAAATCACCAAATTGAAAGAAGTAGTGTGAGGAGGAAGGGGAAAAAAAGGACGTCTATACAAAATCAAGGGGTGGATAAAGTAGAACCCTATTGAGTAAAAAGGAGAGACAAGATATCACTTGTGTGCGTTGTGACTAAACAGTGCAGAAAATATGCTCAACTTAGAGAGAGAGAGAGAGATGTGGAAGTGGAACCATGTGGTTGGCAGGACAGGAGTACTACTGAGATTATCTTGGGAATTAGAGAGAGTTAATTACTTATTAAACCACATGTATTAGACTGACTGGATCGCTTGTAAAAATATAAATAATAATACTCTCGTCAGTCAGTAACTCATTAGTAAAGAGTTCAAGAAGTAAGTCAAATACTTTGAAAAATTAGTAGGCCAATTAGGGAAATTAATGCTTAAGACCAGGGCCTAAATTTAAACAAAGGGATCTGTAATTAAGAAAGTAGGTTAATTTGTCCCCATAACCACAATCCAAATTTCATTCCAATTCACGCAATGGGAAAGAGAGAAAAGAGTGATTGGACTTTTACCCAAAATCACACTTTGAAATGATCAGCAAGCAGATCAGACTTCAGAGTTATAGCCCTTGAAGTTTTCTCATTAATACTAACAATTGAGTACTCATGTAGCTTTTTTCTCTTTCATCGGGAATCAAATGGTTTGAATGTTAATGCAAAACCAGCATTTGCTTTGGTGGGCGCGCCCCGGTCGGCATGGTTCACTACCGGCTCAAGGATTGTCCCTTCTTGGTTCTTTCCTTACTCACTGTTTCATATATACCCTTTTTACATTCATACACGCGCGCGCATATATATATATATATATATATATATATATATTAGTATTGCGGTTTGGTAATCACCTATATCTGTGAGGTCATATTTAGACATTCAATCATTTATTAATTTTCAACGATTATAAATACTAATCGGACTTATACAAATAAAGACTCTCTCTTTGAATTTGCCGTCGCTGTGTAGAATCAACTAGATGGCCTGACGTCTTCAAAAATTGCATGCTGAAATCCCTTCGTCTGACAGGTTGTTCTCTCCCGAAAGCTTCAACTTCTTCTCCCAAAGAATGTTAAACGGTTGAACTCCCTTTAACACTTCAAATCATCTTCTCCCGAGGACTATAAATTCTTCTCCCGAAGAACATTAATGGGAACTTCTCAAAACATTATGCGTGAAAACCCAAGAAGCTCACAGATGAATGGTCTTGAGTTTTATTTATAAAACTTATATTCTTTATCTTCACGTTGGCACAATCCAAGTCAAATTTAATTATCTTCATAATTATTTCCACGCTTACTCAAAATTCAAACTATTGCACAATCTGTTCCACGATTTTTTGTAACATTATCTGATCTTGAATTTAAAATCCGAACTCAACAATTTTACTCTGATGATCTTTGTTTTGTCTTCACACGTGTCTTTTGCATATTATCTTTTATAAAAAAATGCACAACCTGAAACTTTTATCTTGCTAAGACTAAATCTTATTTTTAATTGAATTTTAATTCAATGTCTGTTCCACGATTTTTTGTAACATTATCTGATCTTGAATTTAAAATCTGAACTCAACAATTTTACTCTGATGATCTTTGTTTTGTCTTCACACGCGTCTTTTGCATATTATCTTTTATAAAAAAATGCACAACCTGAAATTTTTATCTTGCTAAGACTAAATCTTATTTTTAATTGAATTTTAATTCAATTCAATTTAAACTAGATTACCTCATCAAATCTTCTTAAAAACTTTCACTCCTTGTTTTTTATCTTTTTAGCAGTTTATCTTCTTTGAAATTTATCACTTCATCATGAAAGTCAAATACTTTAATCAGATAAATTTACTCAACATGTCATCATCTTCTCAAACCTATTTTTTAAATTTTCTTAAAAAGCTGTTGTCAAAAATTGCCAACTAAAATCCTAACACTATATATATAAACAGTATTCACTCTTGTTTCCTTTCTCTCTCTTGAATATTGGCTTTGGTATTAGCTCACTGCTCATCCAGCTGAATGCTGATCCCCATGGTAGGCCTTATTTCATTTCCATTGCTTTCGATGCATGGATAGTCAGGATCAGATCAGCCATTAATATATATATATATATACATATATATATATACACACACATATATATATATATATATATATGTATATATATTATATAGACACACATATATAGGTCATTTAAAATGGAATATTGGCTGACGTTCACAGTGCTAGCTATATACGTACGTGGATATTATCTTTACTTATTATTAGACGTTTGACATTGCATTATGTCTTATTATCTGGATCTGTAGTTATCTAGACGAGTAAACAGAAAACTTGTTTCAACTTCATAATATTTACCCGCACAGTTTATAGAGCTAATTAAAAACAAAAGAAGATAAAATACCTTGAATAGACCAATTCATTTCTGAAAAAGTGTTCTTTAGAGCAGTTTCTGAAAATATTTGAAACGGTTAAAGTATAAAACTCCGGATCTATGAAATTTTATGCTTTTGTATAAAATTTTAAAAAATTTTCAGAAATTACTTTAGGCTATTTATACTTTGTTCCGTTATTAAGTTCACAAAGTGCATGCGGATGAAATTTGAATTGATATTTTTAAATTCGAAAAGACCTTTGTAGTCTTTAAAAACAGAAGGATAAATTAAGAAAAAGATTTTAAAAGAAAAGAGTTATATTAATGAAAGTAACCTTAACTTTTATTATTTTCCAAAGGCATGATAACCAACTTGATTTCAATAACGTTGAGATGTAATTATAATTTGAATTCTTTTCACCCACTGATTATTAACAAGAATGAAATAAATAAAAAAAAAGGAAAATTTCTTAAATTTTTCTTTTCTGAAACTGGAAAGTGGAAAAATCAGTTGGAGTTATGGGGGGGAAATTCAGAAGACACAATACGGGGTGAAAATGAATAAACATCACTCAGAGTCAGGGACAAAAGTATTACTGGGAAACAATTTGCCGCAGCCAAACTGGGTAAAACTATATCCACAGCACTCTTTGGCACCTAATGCTATATAGCTACTGTACCTAGATCCTAACTCTATTAATTCTAGATCATGCAATATATCATGATGATGAGAGCTAATGGATGGATGATATTAAAAGTTTGTAAAAAATAGTGGGACCCCCAATAATTATACATATATGTACATAATAAAGCCAAATGAGAGATGAGACTTTACCAATTTGGAGTTTTGTTAGGGATTATTGATGATTGATCATTTTATGGATTTATTAGAATGAATGAAGACAGTTTGGAGGTATTTGGAGTTGCTTTACAAGATAAACGTAAACCGGCGGGAAGAACAATAGTACAACTGTACCAGCAAGAGTATTTAATATTAAAGTGAAGTTAGAAAGCCAATTTATTTCTTTACTCAGGCTGAACGCCTTTTTTGTGTACAGACCAAATAGAAAAAGCGAAAATAGTAGGAAATAGGTCAATATAAAAAATTTAAAAAATTATAAGTTAATTTTTAGTTATAGAAATTAATAAGTCATAATTTATCTAGTAATGATTCATAATCAGATAAATTATAGATAAACTTGTCAAGTTATGGTGACAAGTTATGGATGAAAATAGTAATTTGGCATATTTATTAACTTATGTAAACTATTAACTTATTAATTTTAATTCATCTCAAGTCTTGACTTATTTCTCTCTTTCTCTCTAAAAAAGACCATCCAACTCTAGCTATATAGGGAAAAAATAAATTAAGTTTTTAGTATGAAAACTAATCTTTAACGGGCGTGTGCTTCAGTTAAAAAACTGTTATATAAATTGTTTAAATAATCTAATGCTGCGTGATTTTATTCTATTTTAACGTAATTTTTTAAAATTTTATTTTTTATTTAAATTATTCATAGTATTTTTATATGAGCAGTATAAAAAATTTGATACAAAATAGTGCCAAAACGAATAAAATCAAACCACGAATTAGTTTAAAATTAATAAATAAAGATAATAGTGATAATGATGTCAAAAAACTTTTCGCATTAGGTTGGCCTCGCCACTAACTCGCAAGCACGACATGTGGCCTCGCTATGGGGCACCTTCCACCACGTGTGATCCAGTGCGGTCCGCTCCGTATGAGATTCTTTTTTCAGCCAATAAAACGATGGCACGTGGCAATCTAAATCAGCGAGCGTATCATGTGTCGCCACGTGAATTATACTAGAAAAACTAATTAGTGACTGACGTGTAGCGATTTCAGAAAAGATTAGCGTCCAAATACTTTTCTTATATATAAAAAAGAAAAACATTTTCTCAAGTGAATTGTGGGGGCAAAATAGTCAAAACTTTTCATCCGACCTCCCCCCACAAAAAAAAAAAAAGAAAAAGAAAAAGATCCACCTTTAGTAATTAGTTTTAGATATAAATAATAATTTAAATAACACATAAGACGAGTTTACTAACCAAGAATTCAATTTCAAGAACGGAAATCAAATTCATAATTTTAAATTCTTATGTTGACTTTTGCATTTGGTAATTGAATGATTACACGGGTTCTACCTATAAATAAGGAATTAAGTTCCTTGATATCACACCTGGGCCACCTCCTACCTACGAAATTTAATTCATTTGCTTAATAAATAGGAACTAACGAGCTATTTACCAAATTACCCTGATTTAAGTTAGTTATTCACTTAAAAGAATAGTATTTTTTATAAGTACATTTATTATATTCTTATTCCTTTTAATTTTTATGTAAGTAAACAACATAATAAGAATTTATTTCCCCTTCTAAACACTTTAATAGAGTTCTGAAATTTAATTTCATGGAACTTAGTTTCCTTTTGCTTGAAATTTATTTCATTTTTTTTTTTTAATTCCTGATTAGTAAACTCATCCATAGAACATTGCTAGTACCGAGTAAATTAGTCCAAATTTGGTCAAAGTAAATAAAGTTATTTTATAATTCGGTAGCATCATCGATAAAGGCTAGCTATATATCAAAGGCTTTAGATTTTGTATATGTATAAAAAAAAAAAAAAAATGCTACTAAGGATTATAGATCCTTTATTTATTTACAAGTGCTTAAGAAGAGGGGCCACAAGGAAAGAGGGAAATGATCAGAATCAGTCCTTTTTTCCTTGTGGCTGTCCCAGAAATTGAAATAGAGGGGAAAGTATGAAATTGACACGATGATCGTGTCGTAGAAAAGAAAAAGTTATGGTCTCCACTCTCCAGTATAGATCGAAACTATCACGCATTATTTCTTGGGAATAGAAGAATAAATCATGAAACGTCTATTACTCAAAAATAAAATAAATTAAAATAAAAAAAAAAACCTATGGAGAAAGTTGCTTCATGTCCTTATTGTCGACTTCCCATCATTAATTGCGACCAAAATTATTACCCACTAGAGTTCCTCGTGAGTCAAAATCCCAATATGTGGACACTTCTTTTCGCAGTTGCAAGATCATATATATAAAACAAATGAGCTAGGAAGGAATATATTAGGATATAAGGAAAAAAAAAAAAAAAGGTGAGATATTGCCATATATATTAATTAAAGTATTAACAATTTACAAAATTTGATAATTGAGCTTCTAGGGAAATTTTGTTTTTAGAATTTTCAAAAAATATATATATATATTAATAACAATTGTTTTTGACAATATCCCTAACTTAATCCTATGATCATTTCTCTAGGATTAGTAACAAAGACTTCCATAAGTGAAAAAATTCTTTAAAGAACACTCTTAATTTGTTGTACTTTTACTTTGTTTCAGAGTGCCAGAAAAATTTATGTGTGCTAAAAACGTACGTTCAGTTTAATATTTATCTCGTTCTGCGTCAATATATATATATATATATATATATATATATATATATAGTCTGTCCATTTAGTCAAATTGGGCTGTCCATTTAGTCTCTTTTCAAGGAAGCAGTAAATAAAAAAAAAAAAATGGCTGTCCATTTTTCAGTTTGCCAAATGGGGCTGTCCATTTAGTCTCTTTTCAAGGAAGCAGTAAATAAAAAATAAATAAAAAAATAAAAAAAAAGGCAAACATAAAGTGAAAATTAGTTGCACCCTAAATCACCGACCTCTTACATCGGTAAAAGATGTGCAAAATTCTGATGATGCTTATAATTAATACTCATGGAGAGATCAAGTCACCACAAGAAGCATATATTCTTACCATATTTTACTCCATATATATATATATATATATATCTTCTAGTCTCTCAATCGAGTACATAAATATGTAGTTCGAATCTGGCTGGCTATATGAAGTAGTAGACACTGGACAGGTCATCAAATTATTACTTGTTAATTGTGCAAGGACCGCGACAATTGATACTTCGTAGGAAACCTAATATATAATCTAAGATTGCGAGGAAATAAACTAATCAAAATTAAGCTGCATAAACAAAAGTATCATTACAAGTAGGTAGTTCCTATGTTCAAAAAGTTAATCAAGAATCAGTTAATTTTATGATATGCAGTTGCCAAAAAAGAAAAAGATAAAGTTTGATGACATTTGAAAACTACAAAATTATATAATTACTGATCTTAAAAAGGAAAAACCTATATAATTAACTTTTGAAGTAAGAAACAGACTACTTGATGTTAATTCCATATGTAATATCTATCACAGCGTTAATCGGAGTGGCTAGTTCCATCAGTACGTAAAATTGTTTGTTTGAAGTTCTACTTTCATATACAGGTATATATATATATAGAGTACTATATATCAACTATGGATTCATTAATTAGGAAGTCCCAGATAAATATGAATATTTCTAGTGGTTGGAGAACATTGGATAGCGAACACTAAGTGCACCAATTTTTGTAGTGTGATCTTACCAAGTCCAGAGATTATTCACTCAAAACGATGCAAAATTCTTAAGGAGCTGTACATCCTTTCTCTTGTACAGATCCATTAAATTACAAGTACCAAGATCATGATATATACATACATACGCATACATAAACACATACATATTGATAATATATATATATAGACATGACTATATACATGAGTATATAGACAAAACGACATAAAATTTCATAATAAATGTGCACCTTCGGTTTGTACCTCGGTTATAAAATGACCCCCTTTGCAATTAAGAACACTTTGTCCTTTTGAGATTCCGGGGAACAGTAAAGAAAAGTATAGAATTTAAAGTTGCATGTACAGATCGCACTTATTAACCCTTTGAATTGTTGTTGAAACTGAAAGGGAGAAAAAGGAAATACATGAGCCAAAGAAATGGTCATATATATATATATATATATATATATGAGTACAAACTCCCGGAAGGGTCCCTCCACAGACTACATGACTCATCGTCCGTTTGAATCTCATAAACTAATATATTATCAAGCTAGCGCGTATGTATAAATTTGGAATTCAACAAAAAAGAACATGGTTAATTATTTTACAAAAAGATTGAAAAAATTAGTAATTCTATGTTAAACCAAGATTAGTAATTTTTATAATTCCATACTTTGATGTTACCAAGGAGACAACACCAGTGCGTGTTGTATGAGATCATTGAGATGTTTCAAGATCCTGTCCATGTTTTGCCATGAGCTTTACAAACATCTCCCTCTATTTCCAAAACCCCACGAATCTCGTTACGTTTTCTTGTTCTTTTGCCTTTTGCCGCGCTTCCTATATATTTCCTTCTTTTTTATTTTTTGGATTGTAGTTAAATACTACTAATTACTTGTTTAATTAGTCTATTACTTTAATGTCACTTTCTCATTTTCTGTTTTTGGGATATCATTCATAAATGATGTATGTGTGCTTTGAGACCCAACTAGCTATATAACTATACAAGTATTTATAATTCAATCGCACATTTTCCTATAGTACTGATATTGACTTATGTACTACGTAGTCTGTGATATAAGACTAGTCTATGTATTATTCCTTAAAAAGTCAATAATGGATCTCATTCACTTTAATAATAATAATAATAATAACATAACAACAATAAGCAAATTAATTAATCAACCGTATTTTGATATCTCACACTAATTTACCTAATATTTTTCTTTTTTGCAGGGAATTTAATTACACAACAAGTTTATAAAACAAATAAAAATATCATTCATATATTACACCATAGATTTGAAACAATTATTTTATGCAATTATTTCAAACAATTATACCATGGCAGAGTACGTACTCCACAAATATCAAAACCTACGCTGATAAGCATCTCAGATCACTATCTTTTTAATTAAATGCAGTCATTCTTTTGCCTTTTTTTTTTTTTTTTTTTGGTACATAGGTGGTCCAAAAAGATGAAAAGCCCACTCACATGCATATATGTAATGATATCCACTAGTTTAAGGCTTCGTTCAATGTACAGATATGTATATGTAATGATAATAAACACTCAAGCATTTTACAATGATTATTATTGGTATTATACTATTTTACAAATTAAACAACCGCCCTAACTAATTTCGTATCATTATTTTGTATTTTCTCATGGCTTTATGAGCACCGTTTTAAGATCTCAACATCCGCATGAACTCTACGACTGTAGTGTCGGAAGGTTTTCTGTAGAGTTGTCGAAGTAATATACGAATGACATCTTGTCGCCACCTATCGATGTTAGCGGGCAGCGGTGAGGATGTCTTTTATTCTTCTTCTTTTATAATACGTTTAGAATTTAATATTTCACAATCTCACTTTAAAAATGTGCAAAATATATGATTGGATGAGTAAAAATTAAGTCAATCTTTCGAGTACTGAGTCAGATTTTTTGGTTCTATTATTAGTGAGTCTCGAAATGATATATCTACAAATGATATATAAATTACGAAATGACACCATTAACTTTTTTTTTTTTCTTTTTTCTAAACGCAAGAGAACAAAAGAAAATTAATGAAAAATATCTCGTCATCATCAAAAAAAAGAAATCGATCATGGAGAGCGAGAGCCGACACATGCATCAACATCAATGATGCATGCATGGATGACAGATGAGACACGTGCATATGACACGTGGCAGAGAAGCAGAATGACAAGCATGGAGTTGCATGTATTGGATCAAATATTGGCAGATAGATGAGAGATTGATCAGTCATGAGAGGGAGGGCCGGAATACAGGCTAAAGCGCATAGCAGAGGAACTTTTGCGGGCAAAAGCCAAAGCCACCCAGTGGCCAGTGCAATGATTGAGTAATTTCTACTGTTCACGTAAAGCCATGACGTCACTTTTAGCATTTAAAATCTCTCTCTCTCTAACATCTCTGTGTCTGTGTCAATGTTAGTTCCTACAAATACCGTCCCACACTTCGCAGCAGAAGGCTTTGTCGTTTTCTCTCTGCAGCTTCTTCATTATCAAACTGAAACTGCCATAAATGCGACTGAAGAAAGGAAAATATAATGAATGAAGAAGATATGGTGATGATAAAGAAGAAGAAGAAGACGAACAATTAAGATGGGTTTTTTGAAACCTTCCTCTTTGTCTGTCCGTGGGATGTTTAGATTTTCTTAGCACCAAGTTGCTATAACAGGGCTCTCACGTGGGTGGTTTAATTTCCCTTTTGTCTTTGACTAAAAGAAAAAAAAAATAGTTTTACATGTGATTATAATTTAGTTTCTTTTGGGCTTTTATTTGTCCAGAAAATAAATAAAAAAAGAAAAATTTTAGAGAGAGTTTTATTAATTTTATGAAAATATATAAAATGAAGAATTTTAGAGTTCTATTTATAGATAAATTTTTGACACTATTCACGGTTATTATTTACACAATATTTGCTATTTACGATTAATATTTACACAGTAAGATTCTGACATGACCAGTAACTTTGATTGACTTGCATAGTAATTTTAACTGAAGTGAACAGTTACTCTTCATGTGAATTTTTCAGGATTCTTCGCAGCATTATTGAACCAAAATGACCCAAACGGTCATGCTATATGGATAATATTTAGGAATCTTTTTTAACTACTATGTGTGACTCTATCACATTTATATACGTGTAATTAAATCCTGAAGAGAGTTTTAGAAGTTTTTCTAATATGTACATCTTTCCTGATACGTTAGTAGTTAAATACATATATTTCTTATTTCCTTCAGTTTCACATTGTGTATCATATCCATGAAGATATATGTCTTTGAAACTCGACAAATTTTTTTTTTGGATTTTGGTGAAAATAGAGCATCATTTATGAATAATTTTGTTCCATTTGACAATACAAAACTTGCTCTATCAGTCCCATCAACTAGATCTACAGGACTTAATATTGTATTGATTAATGTCTTTACTGATTTTAAACTAGAGAAGTACTTTCCAAATTTTAAGATAGTGTGTGTTGTACTACTGTATGGAATACATATAGATATCCCGGTATTAACTTTGAACTTAGCTCCACCCATATTAAGCTTCACACAAAAATAAAAATAATATCATAAAAATTTCATGAATTTTAAGAAAGTACATAACATAGGATTTTATGTAAAGAAGTACAATATACATAGAACAAATGCAATACAAAAACAAAATGCAATGCAAATACATAAGAGCAAAATATATCTATCTAAGTATCACCAATAGTCTTATCTGTAAAGTCATCTGTGAAGTCTGAGACATCAAGATGAGTTAAGTCATTTATAGAATCGTGGTGTTCATTAAAATTTACTTCTTTTTCTTTCTCCTTCAAGGATGCCTTGTAAAGTTTACAAAGATGTTCCGGTGTTCGACAAATTCTAAACCAATGTCCTTTAGTACTGCATTTGTAACATGAATTTTCAGGATTCTGAGAACAACTTGCATCAACATCTTTTATTTTGTCATGACGCTTCTTCTGGATCCCGACATTTTGTGAAGGGCTGTAATAACCACTTCTACCACGTCCTCGACCACGTCTTCGACCACGATCACGTCCACGACTATAATTTTTCTCCCATCCCAGAGTTTTAGAGAATGTAACATTTGCTTCTGGAAAATGATGCTGAACTAGTGGGACAAGACTGACGATTTTTAATCAATAATTCATTATTTTTCTCTACCACAAGAAGAGTTGAGATTAGCTCATAAAATTTCTTATAACCGCGCAAACAGTATTGTTGTTGCAAGGTAATGTGAGATGCATGGAAAGCGGAGTAGGTTTTCTTTAGCATTTCACCATCTATGATATTTACTTCATAAAATTTCAATTGCGAAATAATTCTAAACATAAGAGAGTTGTAGTCGTTGACTTTCTTAAAATCTTGAAAACATAAATTGTTCCACTCATCGTAAGTGGCGGGAAGTACGACTTCTTTCTGATGGTTGTATTTCTCCTTCAGACTTTTTCAAATGACAAGTGGATCTTTAACTGTGAGGTATTTGAATTTCAAGCCTTCATCAAGATGTTTACAAAGGAAAATTATTGCTTTCCCATTTTCTTGTGATGACTTGTTATTATTTTCTTTAATGGTATTAGCTAGACCCATTGACTCTATATGCATTTCTACATCTATGATCCAAGACATAGGGTGCGTTTGGAACTCGTTCCAAAATGATTTTATTTTTTGTATGAAAATGGAAATGAAAATGTTTTCAATCTCAGACAGAAATCATTTTTAAAAATGCATTTAGTAGTTTTATCAAGAGATTGTTTTCAGTATAAAAAAATTCATTAATGTCTCTCTCTCTCTCTCTCTTTACTCGAGAAAGAAAAAAACGGAAATAAAAAATAAAAAATGACTAAAAGTCATTTTTCATTTCTCGAGAAAAAAACAGAAATAAAAAATAAAAAATGACTAAAAGTCATTTTTCATTTCTCTCACATTTTACACTAAACTAAAAAATTATTTTCATTTCTGTTTTTTATCTTTAATTGTGTCAAACGTCGTTTCTCTCCCATTTTCATTTTTTCTTTCTCAAAAAACGTGAAAAATAAAAACAACTCTAAACACAACCATAATTCTTTCCCGTGATATCGAGTGCAATGAGCTCAAGTTTAGTAAGATTTGACATGGTGATAACTATAATAGAATATTGATATAGTAAGAATCACAATATTATTATTACAATAGAGATTACAATTAAAATTGCATGTTAATCATAATAGTAATAAATAAAAGGGAAAATATTACAAGTATGAGTATTGCAAGAAAAAAATGAAAATTGTGTGGAGAATGATCTCCAATAAAAAGAGCAAAAATATAGAAAATGACTACTAAAATAACAAACATCATCATCATATTCGTCATATTGTGAAGATTATATTAAGAATAGTGAAGAGAAGATGAGAAGTGAAAGATAAAAATATTAAGAAGGGGGATGAGAAGTGAATTGTATGGGTTAAGAAAAACCACATTTTATGGAGTACAAAAACTAGCCGTTTATAGCCTTTATATAACCGTTAATAGTGGTGTAAAAATCTGTTGTATTACCGTTAGAAGCGAAAAAAAAATTACAATTGTATACCTCAAATGATGTAGAAAAATAAACATATGAGAATAGTAATATGTATGCATAAAGTGCAATGAGAAATTATTACCTGTAAGCGGCATAGCCGTCTATTTATGAAAATATAAACACACCAAACTACTCGGTAAACCTTTCGAATGGCGTATAATGATAAAATTATAAAAATTATAATACGTTGGTGGCATTATGAATATAAAATGATAGAGTATATTTACATACCTTTCACTTAAATTAATAAGGGTAGAAACTTGTAGTAGGACTAGGATTATGACTTACTTTCTTTTGACTTTAAGGTGGATGCTTGTAATTGGATCATAGCCTACTTTCTTTGAATTAATGAATTTAGACAATCGCAGTAGGAATAGAACGTTCGTGTTGATAACGTGTTATGAAAACTAAGAAAATACAAAGCTAAGAAGAAAATTTTAAAGAGAAACTAGAGAGTGAGAGTTTTATTAATCTTATGAACGTATACAAAATAAAAAACCTTAGAACTCTATTTATAAAAAAAATATTTAACACTATTTACGATTATTATTTATACAATACTTACTATTTATAATTATTATTTATATAATAAAATTTTAATATAAATAATAATTTTAATTGACTTAATAATAATTTTAATTAAAATAGACCGCTATTATTTATAACACAAACAAAACACTTTATAAGGCGCATCAACGAAATATTGCCAACCATAACTGTCAGTAGTACTACTGCTTTCATGCCAATAATTCCTGATTTCTCTGAAAAGGGTTATTGATAAAAGCAAACGGCCCTCTTCAATATGCTGCCTAAACTGAAACTTTGAATGTCTTGCACTTCTTTTCTTGGATTTTTCTTGTCTTTTTCTTTTCTTTTCTTTTTTTTCTTAATTTATTGTTTGTGTATCAGTATCAGTATCATAATAGCTAGCTGATCGTATTATACTGGTGCATTTAGTTTATGGATTAGAATTATTTTTTATTTACATGTATTTTTTGTGAAAAAAAATACTGTAATAAATTATGAATCATAATTCGAATAAGAAAATGAATCTCTACTACTTGATTAAGTGAACAGTAAATCATAAGTGTAAGGAGCGACCACTGAACCTAAGAGCAATAGAGCCATAATTTCCTATGGATAATGTTCCTAATTTAGTCAAAATAGGTATTTTCACGTGGTTGATCCGAAAAAAAAAAAATATATATATATATATATATATATATAAATAAAGTAAAAAAACTGGAATAAATTAAAGAAAAAATGTACTTGAGGAAGCTAGTAGTATAGTTAGGCTTCGCCAGCGAGGAAAAAAATTTAAAATATATATCTTTTACTGCTGTAACAGAAAAAAATGAAAAAATATATTTATGAGTATCATTCTAATATTATAATATTTAGAATACTGAGAAAAAAAATACTTTAAGAGAGAAACATTTGAAAAGACATAATTTTTTGCCCTTTTTTTTGAAGGATGAAAAGACATTTTTTTAATATGGCGAACGAAAGAAAAACTGTTTTAATAAGCACATATTAGTGATGTAATTTTTTTCATAGCTTATAAGTTATTTATTCTTTTTTTTTTTTACATTCAAAATAAACCTAAGCTTTTCAGCTTTACTTTCTCATATTAAAAAAAAAAAAAGAAACCTTTTTGTTGAACTTCCATTTTAGAACAAGATTTTTCAAAAGAATATTATTCAAGTCAAGATCCGAAAATAGATCATAATTAGAAGCGGTAATATTATTCCTTAAAAAAAAAAGACAAAAAAATAAATAAAGGTAGGGAGTGGTGTACCCAAATAACTTTAGGAAGAAAGACATCTCTACATGTCCATATACCTCAACTATGGCGGTGGGACTAATTCAAACCCAAAACCAATAGGAATGTGGAGAATGAGCACTTACTAGTCGGACCAAATAAGAGGTGATCAATATAACTGTCCATTAGTTTGTTTATTTCTTTAGGATTATCCTTACCTCTAAATACTATGAATTATTGGGTAGGGTATGAAAAATACTCTAGTGTTAAGATTCTACTTTCATTCGTCAGTTTTATACGTCAGATTTACATAAACGTTTTTCCTCATTTTATTGTAATATGAGAAAACATATTCTCAATATATATATATATATATATATATATATGAGAAAACATCCTCGTATAATTTAAATTTAAGAAAATAGTAAAAAATATGCCAATATAAAAAGCTTAAGAAATTATATAGGTCAATTTTTAGTTATAGAAATTAATAGGCCATAACTTATAAAGTTATGGTTCATAATCAGATAAGTTATGGACAAACTTATCAAGTTATGGTTCATAGCCAGATAAATTATGGACAATAACTTGTCAAGTTATGGTTCATAACCAGATAAGTTATTGACGAAAATAGTAATGTGACCTATTTATTAACTTATGTAAATTATTGACCTATTAATTTTAATTCATCTCAAATCTTAACCTATTTTTCTATTTCTCCCTGTAATTTATGAATCTCGCGTAATGAATTGTCGTGTACACCGACCATTGTGTTCGAACTCAAAAATTATAGAAGAAGAGCAACCTTTGCCACCCCACCAAATGATCGGAGCAATAGCATTGTCCATTAGTCCTTCCAGGTTTTAGCTCTTAAATAGATGTCTCTTGTCATTTCGGTCAATTCCTTGGCAGTTTACATGATTCATACTAGTAATGAATAATAGTTTTGTTTTGTTTTGTTTTTTGTTTTTTTTTGTTTTTTGATAGAATGTGTTTTATCCTCTTCAACGACAAATATCAACAGTAGGACTAGTAGCTCGAACAAGAGACAAAGGGACAAAGAATTGGCCTAAGACCAATATTACTCCTCCGGAATTCTTTTCAAGTCATCTGGATTTTCCCGAATTAATAATGTCTCAAGATATTGCCATGTCAAGGGCAAAAAAGTAAAGAAGCACCGACATTTTTATTGGACTTTCATTTGCACTCGACAGCCGTTTTAACAGTTGAAAGGCAACTTGGTCTTTTCCCTTTACATTACAAAAATTTTCACGCGAAGAAAGAGTATGAACTCATGCTCATATGACAGAATCAGTAACAAATGAGAGCAAATTTGTAAGGCGGAGAAATCTAAGAAAATGAATTTTGATTGATTTATTAACCTCATTTCTTCTATACGGAAAAAAAAAAAGAAAAAAAACGGTTTAATAGCAACAGGCCTCTATTCCACGAACAAAAACAAAAACAAAATAACAACTAAAAACAAACAAATGAATTACCAATTAAGAAAAAACCAAGAAGATACAAAAAGGGGATTAGTTCCGATGACCAACTCCGAAGTGAAACCGCTTATTCTGGCTATCACTAAATGCATATTCAAGACGAAGAGGACCCAAAGGCGAGTCCAACCGGATGCCGACCCCATATCCATATCCACTTCCAGGCTTTAGCCTAGCCCCAGCGGGATCACCTAGTGAAAGTAAAATATGAACACGTTTTTAAGAATGTTGCACCATGCAGCACTTAAAAGAAAGGACCAATTATGCAATGAAAATGTTGCCCCCTCCTACCCTAGTCCCGAAAAGGAAAAAGAAAGAAAGAGCACCGCCATCAGCAGCAAAGAGAACAAGAAATACAAGCACCACAGAGAAAAAATAAAAATAAAAATAAAAAATAAAAAATAAAAAATAAACACTAAAGCCACCGCCATCAGCAGCAAAGAGAACAAGAAATACAAGCACCACAGAGAGAAAATAAAAATAAAAATAAAAAATAAAAAATAAAAAATAAACACTAAAGCTAAACTAGGACCTACCAGGCACCGTTGGGCCGGATCCAAGATCTGTTCCATAGTCAGCAAAAATAACTCCTCCAACAGGCCCCACCTGCAGAACAGGATACGTTAAAAGAATTGAGGAGTGGATTAACCATCTTGTAAACTAAACCTTCCCACACTACATTGAGGTGGGAGTATTCAGTCGATATAGGGGCTACCAAGACCTTAGGATGGGAAGTTTAAGTCCCAACTCTCAATCAACTGAATAATTTATACTATGATGGCATGATCTAAACCGGATATGTAAAAGCAGAGACCATATTTGCTTAAAAGACGGGAAAAATTGTTTCAAGACATACCATGGGAAAAGAGATTTCTCCAGAGCCAACTGCATATGATCGACCAGAACCTACAGCGCCTTCTTCATATCCTCTGACACTATTTGTTCCACCAATGGTAAATGCTTCATGTGGTGAAAAATTACCCACCACATGACCGCCAGATAAACTAGGAATGCAGATAATAACACGTCATTACAAATAAGCAAGATCGCCATTTGATTGACTATCAAAGCAATAGCCAAAATAAAAGAGGCAAGCAAATATGAGATATTGATCCCATGGCTAACATACACATTCAACATACTTTTAAGATGCATAAAAGGTAAAGTACCTAAAAAGAATGCGAGCAGGACCAATTTCAATATCCTTCCTTGCACGAGCATTGACTCTGTTAAAAAACAACCATTCTGGCAATACAGGAAGTCCTTGTTCCACATTGAATACAAACTGCAAAGACAACATAAATGAGGGTCAGAGCGAGTGAAAAACATGCATGTAAAAGGAGTTCCAGCTACTAACCATTGAAGATCCATGATCACCAGAACCAGTGTAGACAGTCTCCAACTTGGCAAGCAGTGTATCGTCATGGGTCTTGCCACTGAAAACAAATAACATGCAACCATGTAGACATGACCAATAAAGAAAGGCAGTTCAAACCCGAAACCCATAACGTTTCTGTGATAATATCTGCTTTCAGATGCTCATACCTTGCAGTAAGAGGACTGCCAAAACAATCCTTGATAATAGGCTCTCCTTTTTCATTACGAGCACCAGCATGCTGTAAAATAGAAACCAATATAGGATGATAGAAAATATTGAAACGTACCAGCAAATATACAACTTGTTTCTTATAAGAAAAAAAATCCTTCACAGTTAACTTCAAAATGCAAATAGAAAAATTGAAAATCTAGTCTAGTATCATCTGAATGCAAGGTTAACTGTGTACCTGAAAGATAAGTCCGGCTGTACCACTCCACTTGGGTCTGAGCGGTTGGCTGAACTCGACACCAGCTGTGACACGACCTATGGTTGGGCTGATGTCCTCATCTTGCACCTTACCATGAACAAGCGTGCCAGGCGTTCTCGAATTCTAACAAAAAAAAAAGGAACTTAAATCTCACCCAAAAAAAAAAAGGCCATTCATAGTTAGAGGGGAAAAAAATTACCTGAACCATTATTGTTCTGGAAGTCCGCTTATCATCTCCTGCAATCCATGGGTCTGTGCAGTTTATACGAAATATTGAGTCAATTTGGCCCCTTTCTAAGGAAACATGAAGTTTCTGGTTTCTTCCAAAAAGATTTCTATGAGAATATGCAAAACTGCAATAGGAAAAAAATGAAAATGAGCTCAATACAGCATAATACATTGTATAAGATTGAAAATGATTTCAATAATGAAGTCAAGAGGTCTGTCAGCTTACCTTCCAATGAGTCCTGATAGAGGGCCACTCGTAATCCTACAAATTTAAATGATCCAAATCAATATCACAGCAAAAGAAATGAGACATGCTAAACTAATGATTAGATGACTAAATTAATCAAATACTAGTTCCACAAATAAAAAAAAAATTTAAAAATAAAAACTACTTACCCACTTGATATACCACCACCAGCAGAAAAACCACCACTTGGACGCTCAACAACGTTCATTACCATATCAACCTTTCCAGTATCTGCAACATGTGAGTAGAAAAATGAAATTATTCAAGCACGCATGCAAGGAAGAACACGACCATTCAAACATTGATACCTAAAAGTAATATGCATAAATTGCATTTCTAAGTCATTCGCCCAAGTAAAGCTAATTGTCTGCCTAAATTTTTAGGCTAAATCAGCTCGTGATTATGTACTAAATCAGCTAGATATAATGATGTCGTAGAGCTGCACAAAAATCCTTTCAGTCTTCAGATCAAGAGCATTATTCAGGACTTATTGCCAAAGTGATGCATAGAAAGAGGTCACTGAAAAGACCAGCATCAATTCATCACCTGCAGGTTGGGGAATAATGCTAACATCTTCCATTATTCCCATGGTCAATACAGTTTCCACATCTCTTTTCCCTTGAAGCATACTGTAGACCTACACAAAGATAATTTCCGATGCAAAAGTAGACAAGTTAGAAATCCTAGAATATGGCCTCCCTCTTTTACCAAAGTTCATAATCACTAAACTCTGCCAGGTTCCCCTCCAAAGTAAGTACACACAATCTTAGTTTCACAAACAGTTTCAAGGAATAATATTGTCTTCGTTTGTTTCATAGGTTCAAACTACTGTTCAAACCTTTTTGCTACAGTGTTTTCTCTCACAAAATTTAAACTTTTGTTCAAACCTACGAACCAAACAGACCAGTTGTTAGGTTACTAGAAGTATAGGTTAGGAAAACACCTGTCCTTTCTTGGTCGTTAGCTGACGAAGTATTGTTTCAGGCTGTGTCTTCCCTGAAGTTGGCTCGCCACTGAAGATAAATAATGAAAGTAAAGCATATTTAACAATAGATCCTACCATTTTCAGAACCCACAAATTCTCATGATGGATGTCGGTCCGCAATTCTTGCAATATAAATGCAAACCAAATTGATGGCATGTTCTTACCTTTTCCTGTCAAGGAAACGTATGGAGATGTTGTTAACCTCAGCTTCTGAAACTTGTAATCTAAGAATACCCCCGGATAGAATTTCAACAGCCGATACCTACAAATTTGTCAAGAAAAATCCTTATGTTACTAACTTACTGTTACACATTATATTACATATCGATCAATGTAATATTAAAAAAAAAGGCACATTAAACGAAAATAGGAAAAACAAGTTTAAGCTAAGGAACCAACCATAGCAAAAAGGCCCCTCTCCATATACCAATCATTGATGGACGTTATCGCTTTGTCCAAACGCCTAAGGTTAATCACTTTTCCTGCACAACTTGACACCAAAATAAGAGAAACAAACAGGCCTCCTATGAGCACATTTTTAAAAGTAGAAACCCCCAAAAAGAGAATCTTGCATAAATACTTGTATAACACATACACATAAGAAGACCAAAAAGAACCTACCACATCCATCTCGAAATGAATCCTCTAAAAACTTAGCAGGAAGAACATTTGCTCCTTCACAAACCAGCCCTTGAAATTCCTGGTTTGGTTCTACCTTGCACCACAAAATACAATAAACAAATAAATTCCTGGATTGTATTATTCTCCTGTCTTTGAATTGGAGACTGAAATGGCAAAAGGGAAGAGCAAAGTTGTATCTTTACCTGAAACACCAATCTGATACCGTCCCTCGTATCGACGGCGACGGGCATGCAAGAGCAGAAGTAGCCACTGCCGATGACCCGATGCACGTCCTCTTGAACTTCGCGCACAGTCAATGCCGAATTGGGTCGGCACGCCTTGAGCGCCGCCAAAGCCTCCATTTCCAGGTCCTTTCTCTCGAGCTCATCCCCGTCCTTGTTCCTCACCAACACCTCGCTGATCAGAACCCTCTCCTCGTCGTGTCGACTCGCCGAGTGCCCCTTCTGCTGCTGCGGCGCCGCCGCCGACGCCGTCATCTCCCTTCTTTCCAGTCCTGACTGAGTCGAATCGTCCGGCCGAGTCAGAGACAACGAGGCCGAACAGAGAAGGGACGATTTTCCAATCGGAAGTTCCTTGTCTTCCTTCCGAGATTCCGAATCGGACCGAGTCAAGGACAGCGACGCCCAACATAAAGGAGGTAACTTAGGGCACCGACTCGCTAATCCGCCGGCGGTGAAGCGATTCCGAAATAGCGGTCTGGAAGGTAAAGGAAGGAACTTGGGGGCGAGTCGTTCGATTCCCGAGCGAGTCTTGACCGAGTCGAAGAGTTGAGCGAACGAGTTTCGGGTTCTGGTGAACAAAGGAGAAAGGTCAAATGGCGGTGGCGGTGACGGAAAAGGGAGTTTGAGGGAAGTGAAGCTAATGTCGTCGTTTGCCGGCATTGTCGTCTTCCTTGTGGAAAAGACGATTGCTTGGTTGCCGAGACTGAGACCCCAGTTGAGGAATTTTGACTATTTGAATTTCATGATGGTCTAGGTTTTTTATTTTTATTTTGACGAAGAGGTCTAGGGTTTTTGGAGGGCTTTTTTTTTTTTTTTTTTTTTTTTTTTTTTTTTTAGAATTTTTGGAGGGCTTCTAGTCACTTATAAAGGGGACAAATTTTTTTGCGTATGCTTGTGTATTAAAAAAAATTATTATTATAGTGGTTTCGTAAATAGTAGAAACATAAAGACTTGAAGTTAGAGAGAGAGTTCTCTATTGGAGCGCAACAGATGGCAGGAGCTTCAGCACCATCTCTGGGCGTGTTGCTAGAGACCTAGTCAAGAAACTCGTTCTTCCAGCTCGGTCTTCCAGCTCGTCTCGAGGTGGACTTCGTGTTGGTGGTGGTAGTGTGTGGTGTAATGATTCCATTTAGGTGGATCTGACTCGAATTGGTGGTTGGGTGCCAAATCTTTGGACTACATTTTCAGGCGTGCCTTTTGTTTGGCGGTCGAACTCCTCTGGGAATTTGCTCCGCTTGATGGTGGCCTTTTTTGGGTGGTGGTGGGGTTGGATTCCGGTGATGGTGGTGAAGGTGGATGAAGGTGTTTTGTTGTTGCTTGAAGGCTGGTTTTCGGCTTCGCTATGGGTCTTCCAAAGCCCCCAACGGCTCCTCCATCAGCGAGTCCCTCATCAGAAGTTCATGATGGAGATGCTCGGAGGTTTCCTCTTGTTTTAGTGTTTGTTTTCATTTTTATTGTGCTTGGAATAATGGAGGTGGTGGTTTCAACACCTCATAGTGTTGGTTATGTCTCTCACCTGATCGATTTGATCACCGACGGAGTGGGTTATTTTATCTGCTTAGAACTTTTTTTAGGCTATGTAGATGTCCCCTATACGGGGGGTTTGATCCCGGTCAACTGGGTTATTCCGTCGACTGTTTGTGGTCTCAAACGATCTTTAGTCATGCTCGCGTCTATGCCAAACGGGCCCTTTCTCCGTAACGTTTCGGCACTTATTTTTGCCCCTTGTGCTATGGTATTTTTACTGGTGGATCTAGTCAAAGGGTCGGGATGAATCTCTGTTGTATTTAGGACTATTTGTGTCTTATGTAAGTCATTTCTTGTGAAATGAAATATTTTCCCTTTCAAAAAAAATTCTATTCTAAAAAAAGGGGTTACTTAATTATATTGATTTTTATTCTGTAATGAAAGGGGAAAAAATTATATTCTAAAAAAAGAGGTTACTTAAGTATACTGATTTCTATTCTATAATGAGTCCTCGTTAACCTTTTATGATGAGACTTAGAGGATCTACAAGTGATATCCAAAGATCTAAACAAGGGTCATTTAATCGAGGTTCATTATGTAGTTGTATGGATATGTTTAAGGTCTCTCTAATTTTGATGTCTTAATTGGTATTTGATTAATTATTATGTCATGCCATATAAAAAATTTAAATTGCTTTTTAGCTAACTGTTTTGTACTTATTATTGGATTATATGATATGATTTCATTAGCTAGATATTAATTGAGATACTAAAAATTAAATAAAAGAACTAAATCCTATGTTTAAAGTAAGCTTTATTTGAGGAGAGTACGTTTGAGAAGGACCATTGTGACCCTTCTAGTCTTTTTTGGAAATTGTCTAAGTAATTATCATTCATAATTATTACACGTCTATTGTCCACCAAGCTAGGAGTGCGGAGTAGAAATATCAAAGTTTTTAAACAATATATGCCTTGTTTGGTTCGTTGGTTTGAATTGTGTTGATTTGAACTTTTTTATTTGAACAAAAAAATTCAAATTGTAGGTGGAATTGACGTTTAGATGTGCAGTTAAAGTTTAAATCTAAATAGGAAATAAAACCAAATTTGTGTTTGGCAGGTATAAAAAGTAGAGAGAATTGAGATGTTTTACTGCTCAAAAATAGTTTGAACTATTGAAATGAAGCGGGGAGTTAAACTCTAACTTGGACAATTTAACTCAATTTGAACGGAAAATATAATTGCATGCTTATCAAACACAATTTTAAACTTGATTCACAGCTCAAATTGAACTGAGCCGAACCAGGGAAACAAATAGGCCAATAATGTGGAGAAATTTGATGGAATGATCAAATAAAAATTTAAAGGGGAGACCAAGCCCTAATTCCTGAAAAGAACCTGGCGAGTTTCATGCACATGGTGAATATTGAGATGATATCTGGATTAGAGAGCTACAAGTAAGATACATTTGCGTTTTGTCTAGAATGTTCTCGCAAATGTGCGTGGAATCTCTACAGTCAAGGAATTACGGGGAAAGAGTGAAGAGTTGCTTATGGATAAAAGAACAGCTCCACATGTTGCTTATGGATGAAGGTACAAAACTCTCAATATGGCATCACTTTAACTAAAGTTGATTGGGGTTGTTATTAATAATGAGCATGAGGCATTCAGCGTGCGTTTGGAGTAAGGATCTGTGCTATAGTTCGGATAATAATTTGTAGCTCGTTAAAATATTTTTTCTCACAAAAAACACGTAAATCAAAAATAATTCTGAAGCATAATTCTGAATCTATAAACTAAACGTCTCATGTCTCTTCAACCTTTTTGCAAGTGCATGAAACTTATTTCGATATATGGGGAAGAGATTTTGAATTTTGTAGAAGTTATCGGCAAACTCCTTTATATAGACAAAAGACTAAACACTAGAGGTCTTGCTTCAGCAGAGAACTCAGTGTTGGGAGCTAGCAATGGGAAGAATAATAACTTCGTGGAGAATATAAGTTTGCGGGGATGTGGACCATCTCGGCACCTAGGGGTGTTCATAAACCCGCACAACCCGCAAACCCACCCCGCACCGCCCCAATCCACCCCGAAAAAAGCAACCCGCAACATTATTTTTTATTTTTCGGGCTATTATACCTCCAACCCGAGTGTTTGGGGCGGATTGTGGGTTGGGCCCATAGTAACCCGCAGCTCCCAACCCAACCCGCACAAAATAGGCCCAGGATTAATTTGGCCCATTAATTTTACTTCCAGCCCACGCTCACTGCCTCACTCTCACTCAAGCCGCCCAACATTTCTAAAATTCTAATTCTTCTTCTCACTCAGGCCTCAGGCCCTCAGCCCAGCAGGCCTTCGGTAGTTCGGCCCATTCACTATTGCATTAGATTAGGCTAGGGCAGGCAAAAGGCAAGCAAACGGAGTGAGACTCAGACCGCATCTCATTTCTCTGAGTCTTTCTCGTCTCTTCCCTCTCTCGGCAGCCCTGTGTTCCCTCGTGTCTCGGCCGGCGCCGCCCCTCTCCCATCAGGCATTCAGTCCCACAACTCCCCTCAGGCCTTTGTCTCGGAGTCGGACTGTCGGAGCCGGAGGTAACTAACGAAACCTCTCTCTCTTTCTCTCTCTCTCTCACTTCTTTCGCATCTCTGTTTTTTTTTTTAGTGTTTGTTTGGATTGGAAATTTGATTTCTCCTCAGTCCTCTCCCTCTTGTGAGAGTTTTCCTTTGTCGAGTAGTTAGTTCACAGAGAAATCAAAACGAAACAAGGGGAGAATTAGTTCGTACATTGATTGTCTCCTTACGAGCATCCTGCAGCTCGTCATTGCTTCTACGCTCCTTGACTAGAGAGAGAGAACAAGATTTTGATTGTGGCTAAAACAAGAGGAAATTTGTGAGAGTTTTCCTTTGTCGAGTAGTTAGTTCACAGAGATTTTTTTTTTTTGAGTTCGGTATGTGAGCTAAAGCCCTTGTTTGATTAGGAAAAAAAATAAAAAAGTGAAAGAAAGGAATTGGTTAGGAGAATACTAGTTAATGGATTTTAAAACTTAACGGTTAACACTAATATTTACAAGGAATTGAATTGTTTTATGTAGATTATGTACATTTGATTGGCAGAAGCTACGAGCATAGCCTATGTAAGAAGAGAGACAGAAATGACAAGGAATTGAATTGTTTTATGTAGATTATGCTGCATAGGTTAGATTTCGATTGAGTATTTTTTTTTCTCCTGCAAATTGTTACAATGTAAGAAGAGAGACAGAAAGTTTTTCCATTACTTGAATAAGGCTTATAAAAAATGGTAGTCATTTCTACAGTTAATGTATGTATCCAAAGTTTTCCAAAAAATTGCATTTTCCTTGCCGTTGTTTACTAAATGTCTGTTTTAAGCATTATCTGTTTAGCATATTAATCAATGTTTTAAGCATTGTCTATTTTTCTATTTAGGATGGACAAGTTCTTATCATCATCAAGTAACAACACCCAAACTTCTGGATCTAGATCATCACCTTCCCCATCCGTTACTCCTAAAACCCAATCGGCTGACCCTGAAGTTTTTTCCAAAACACTAGCCCATAGATCACCAAACAAAAATGTGATTGATTTAGAAAATGAGGAGACAAATGGTAAGAGAAAGCCTGTTAGGAAATCTGAGGTTTGGGATCATTTTACTATTAAAAAAGGGGCTAATTCAGGTGATGAAAGATCAGTGTGTAATTATTGTGGGAAGGACTATGCTTGTAGTTCTAGAACGCATGGGACAAGTAGCATGTTGGTTCATTTAAGAAAGCAATGCAAAAAAATCCATTTAGAGTTGAAGATAAGAAGCAGAAATTGTTGAGTTTTCCTCTAACTAGTGAAAGTGGGAGTGGTTTGTTGGCAATAGGGTATAGTAAAGAAGCTTGTAGGAAAGCTTTAGCTAAGATGGTGATCATGGATGAGCTGCCATTTAGGAGTGTAGAAGGGGAGGGGTTTAGACACTTTTGCCAAGTAATGCAGCCCAAATTTATTCCTCCTTCAAGAACGACAGTTGCTAGAGATGTTTTGCAATTGTTTAGTGAGGAAAAGGCTAAATTGAAAGCTGCTTTACGCAATGATTGTAAGAGAGTATCCTTTACAACTGATGGTTGGACTTCTTTGCAAAACATACACTATATGTGTCTAACTGCCCACTACATTGATTCTGATTGGAAGCTGCAAAAGAGAATTATCAACTTTTGTACTATGCCAAATGGAAAAGGGGAAACCATTGGGAGGTTGATTGAGCATTGTATGCATGGATGGGGGCTTGAGAAGGTGTTCATGGTAACAGTAGACAATGCTTCTGCCAATGATTCAGCCTTGAGTTTTTTCAAACGGAGGGTAAATGGGTGGAAGGGCACTGTTTTGGACGGTGAATTTCTCCATCAACGTTGTGCTGCTCACATCGTCAACCTCATTGTAACTGAAGGACTAAAGGAAATGCATAGCTCAATAGCAGCA
>NW_010363292.1:68085-90743 GCF_000414095.1 Morus notabilis
TTTGATTTTTTGAATGTTGAAACCGACCACCCAACCCACCCCGCACCGCCCCAACCAAACCCGAACATCGTTGGGTTGTGAAATTTTTCTAATATCGTTGGGGCCAAATATGTGCAACCCGCACCCTTTGGGGCGGGGGAAAAAAAATTCTACCCCGCACCAACCCAACCCATGAACACCCCTATCGGCACCTAAAGAAAATTTGTTAGAAAGATGGAATAGATTTAGAGAGAGAGAGAGAAAAAAAAAAAAAAACCCTCTTAGGCAGAATCTAATAGTGTCTCTCTCTTAGGTTGCGTTTGGAATGAGGGTTCTAGAACTGTAATTATGATTCTGGTTTAAACCTTTGTTTGTTTGCAAAAAGTAAAAAATAGTTATTAAAAATTAGTGTTTAGTTTGGATGGTTATGGTTTAAAATTTGAATCATGGTGTGATATTTTAAAATCTGAACAACCCCAAAAAAATAAAACCACTTTTGAATGATTCAAATTTTTAGTTTTGATTCCGGCTCCAAAACTATAGTTTAGACCCCAAATTCAAATTATAAATTATTATTCTAATTTTAAAATTAAAACCATTTTAATTTAAATTATCATACTAAACGCAATCTTAATAAAAGACAAAAAAGTCATTGAGAAGGGATGTGTACATCCTCATAGTTTGTCCTCTTTGCCATGGAATATCATGTGTTGCTTTTAGTGGATCTAAAAGTTTGCGCACCGGAAATGATCTGGCGTTGATGCAAGATATGTAGTGGAATTTTATGTCAATGCCTGATAAACTTTCGAGAAAGCTAAACATTAGTTGCACCATAATTTTTTCAACAAGGTTTTTCGATATGTGCTAAAGTGAAATTGTTGAAATTTGTTGATTTTAAAATGGGTAGACTCTTTTATAGTGGGCTACGACAATTCTCTACTTTATTAATCGGAAATAGTATAAAATATGCTAATATAAAAAGTTTAAGAAAGTATATAAGCTAATTTTTAGTTATAAAAATTAACTTGACAAGTTATGGATAAAAATCGTGAATTATAAACAATAACTTGTCAAGTTATGGTTCATAACCAGACAAGTTATGAATAAAAATAGTAATTTAACCTATTTATTAACTTATGTAAACTATTAACCTATTAATTTTAATTCATCTCAAATCTTAACATATTTCTCTCTTTCTCCCTTTATTAATTATGATCGTCGAGAAAGATGACGGTCATAGCGCAATGTTTTTAACTAATGTTGAGATTGTCCGTATTTTGATAGAATAAAAAGGGAGCGCAAATCCCATATTGGTTTGGAAGTAAAAAGGGAGATGGTTTAAGCCTATAAAAAAAAGCCCAAGGTTTTTGTTTCAAATTGTGTCAGTCATAAATATTTTAAGATTCTGTTCATTTTATTGATTTGAGTTTAAAATTTAAATTTTATTACAGTAAAAAACTCTCATGAATACTTACGTATAACTTTTTTATTATAATAAAAAACTATCACATAAAATCACATTTAAACTCAAATTAAAAACTTAAATTAACGAACTAAACGGCTATAAACATTTTGTGACTCTAGATAAATTTTTTATTTTTCCTCTTTTTCTAATAGTAATAAAGTTGTGGGAGTGAGATAAAGTCAGCAAAAAGTTTGCTATTTTTATGTGGTAGATTTATTGGTGCGAGTTCCCCATCAGATAATGAATGGGAACGGAAAAGAACATGTATATTTTTTTGTTCAAAGTCTCTCTCATGAAGTGTTACATGGGTGATTCAATCACCTACTAAGTCTAGTTCTTTACTTGTTATGTGTTCACTTAAATGTCTTATTTTAAATAATTTGTTGCTGTAACGTTATTAGTTGACTGAGTAATGTGGATATTGTTAATTATTCTATCTTGATTGCTGTAACTATTTTCCTGTTAATTTTGGACGTTGGGAAGCTTCAGATAAGATAGACAAGTTATAAATAGGAGGTAAATTATCATCAATAATTGTATTGAGTAAATTTGGGGTTAGTTCCGGCTTAGTTCCTCATGAATAAACCAAAAGTTCTTTTGTCCGTTCTTCTATTTAATCTTCTAAGTTCTCCAAACCAAAAGAAAATAAAAACCAGTACGTATCATGGAGGCCTTTTCTCTTTGAACTCTCTTGCATGAAGATTTCTCAGTTCGTTTTATGAGTATTCAGGTCGATAGTAGATTTATTTTTTGTTTTGAGAGAGATTAAAGTAAACACGACTCTTTTATTCTTGTCTTGTTTATCCAGTCAATATACCATTGATTAATATACTGTTTAAAATTTACAAAATATATTTTAAAAAATCTTATTTAAATAATATAGTACTATTTTGACATTCCGTTGAAAATAGGGTACTAAAACGATAAAAATCCATTACAATAAATAAAAAGAAACAACAAAAGGATGAAAAATGAACAACAAACAACCATACCCACAAAAAAAAAAGGTATGTGACAACTTCTAGAAAACAAAAAAAAAAAAAAAAAAAGCACATGATGAAAGTGTAGAAACGACACCAAATAAGAGAGACCGACACAAAATAAAAAAATTGAAATTATAAAAACACCGATGAAGTGAACGACCCTGATGGAAGAAACGAAATAGATGGTAAAATGACAGGAAGGTGAAAAAAAAAGATCTAACAAAAATGACATAAAATAGAGAACGAGGAAAAGCGAAACAACCAAAACATTGAAAGAAAAACAGCAAGAAAAGGAAAGAGTTGAGAAATGAGAAGCTGAAACGTCCATTAAGAAAAATGTGAAAAGAAAAGGCTCGAGAAAAACTGAAACGACATAACGATGAAAGGAAACGACGCTAGAAAAAGATATAAAGGTAAAAAACAATAAACAAAAAAACGACGACAATAGGAAAAATGCAGCTAAAGATGAGAAATGAGAAGACGCCATATAAAAGTCGAAAACAACAAATAACCAAAATTGCAACAATAATAACAAAATTAAAGTGAGTCTGACGGTGAAGGAAATATGCAACACCGAAATGAGAATACAATCGTAAGAAAGAAACGACATCGAAAGACAATCAACAAAAAAACTAAAGTAAAAGCAAAAAGACAGGAAATAAAGGGTGCGTTTGGAATTGGTTCCAAAACGTTTTTATTTTCTGTACGAAAATGAAAATGAAAACGTTTTTAGTTTTATTTTTGAATTATTTCTAAAAATGCGTTTGGTAGTTTTATTTAGAGATTGATTTCAGTTTTAAAAAAAACTGAATGCCGATAAAAAGGGGTAAATGACGTCGTAAAATAATTGACGAATAAATCGACGTCGTCTATGTTCAGTGAAACAATTTTTTGATGAAATACACAACATGTCATTGACTTTAAGGTGGGCGACCTGCCGTTTCAATAACGTATGAAAATTGCATTTTTTTAGCAGATATTTCTTATTTTGTTTCAACTTGAGACAAATTTTCGTGTGGAAAACAGCAACGTCAATAATAATATTAATAATAGTAAGAATAAAAACAATACTTTGTTGAATTATTTTCACTAATACTCTTCAAATTTTAAGATCATTTCACGCGAACTTAAAACAAACAGAAATAAACATTAAATCACATGACCACACTTAATTTTATCTTTTTCTTTATACTCTTAAACAAAAGTTTTAACAAAATGAGTAAGTGAAATTAACTCAAAATTTAAAGAGAAAAGTTATGAGACGTTTGGTTTATGGATTAAAATAATAAGATTAGAATCATTTTCTATTTACGTGTATTTTTTGTGAGAAAAAATACTGTAACGAACTATAAACCATGATTCGAATCAGGGTACGAAACCTCTTACTAAACACACCCTTAATTTTTAAAGTTTAAAGGATGAAATTAATCCCTTTTTTCCCCTCATTCTAAAGTGTTGAATTTAAAATGAATCTGTAGTGGATGCAATGTGTTAAAAGCACAAGCAGAGTAGAAGAATGCTTGGAATGACTCTGACCTAATCTCTATTCTCTACTCTCTTTCGACTGGCATATCCTTTTCGCATGCAAAAGGCAAAAGTATATAATTTTAGGTTTGTTCTTTCGGAGTAAAACTCAAAAAGAATTTAAACTCAAGTTACAACTTTATTCAAGTTTATATTCGTTTGTAAAATTTGAGTTTGAATTTCAATTTTAACTCGAGTTTTAACTTGAGTTTTGGACTAAAATCTTAGTTCAAGTTTCCCCTTCAACTTAAGTTTTTAAACTCAAATTCAAGTTAATGAACAATATTTTTTCTATTATTAAGAACGTCATAACTTTTTCATTTTAATTCCGATTGAAATGATTTTTTTTCTATGTGTTCACAACGAAGAGACGAATAAAATCTCACACATGTTAAAATTTTTCATCACCATTAAATTTTTATTAAAATACTATCTAAATACAAATTCAAGTTTTGACTCACTCGTGCACAAACTCAAATAGATTCTCAATTCAAATTATAATTCAAATATGCACATCAAAACATAAACTCGAGTTACAATTTCAACTCAAATTTAACTTAAAATTTACATTTAAATTATCATAGCTTAAAAATACAACCGAACAACTCTTGTGCTATTACAATCCTATGCTTGCGCGTAAAGGGCAAAAGTTTTTTTGATGCCTTTTCAGTTTTCACATGTATTGGTGCTCCACGCTTGCGTCGATAAAGGGGATATAGGATATAGTTCACAGGATTATCTGGGTCCGTTCACTTCGCTGATTTGAGTTTATAATTCGAGTTGAGATGTGATTTTGTGTGAGAGCTTTTTACTGTAGCAAAAAAGTTAGATGTGACTGTTTCTGAGAGCTTTTTACTGTAGCAAAACTCGAATTCTAAACTCGAATCGGCGAAATGAATAGGGCCTACATATTTCGTGGTCCTAAACGCCATAAATTTTGTCATAAAAATTATCCAATGATTTTCAACCAATAATTCACTTGTTATATACATACGTGGCAACAATTAAGTCGGCAATGACTCTTTCTTTTAATTATCAACTAATCCTTGGCATCAAGTCTATTAAAAAACAACTAAAAATAACATTTTTCAGTAACTTTGCTTCTAAATTTAAATTTTATGAGAGAATCTATTTAAATAAAATTTTTTTATTTAAATTTTTAACTAAAAAAACACAGTCGTAAAATTAAAATCATAAATTCAAATGCAAAAATTAAAGGGGTCTAGTTTCCACCGCCTAAATTCCTAAGGAAACATACACCATTTTTGTTTGTATTAATGAAGACATTTCCTCCTTCAAGCATAGATTTTTTTTTTTTTTTGTAATTGTGATTAAAAAAAAAGATCCGTTTAGTTCGTTGATTCGAATTTTTAATTTAAATTGAGATGTAACTTTATATGAAAATCTTTTACTGTAATAAAAAAATTAAATGTAACTATTTTTAAAAATTTTTAACTGTAATAAAATTTAAATTGATAAAATAAACAGAGTTAAAATAAATTTTTATAATTTATATATATTGGATCTCTCTCTTTATTGCCTAGTCTTGTATGACGTGATTCGTGAATGATGACTTTATGATGAATCCATGGCGAGGCACCTACACATGTAATTACTATTTTACCCTCACCGTCGTTGCAAAAGAGGGAAATAGAGGGGCAGAGGAATGAGGAAAGTCGGTGTTGGTGGGAAGTTTGGAAACCACTTTAGCCGGACGTTACGAAATTCAAAAATTCAAAAAAAAATCCTTTCCATTCCACCCATCGTATATAAGCCAAAACGACAAAGACTTCCCACGCAGACTTCTTTTTCTGGCGCCCTTTGTTTTCTTCTCTCTCTCTCCTCTCTGTCATCGGTTCGGTTGCCGACCTCTTCTTTCCGTTTCTCTCTCTAACTTCTCCCAATCGATGTGACACCCACTAACTCTTATCTTTCCTTTCCCAGAAACCCTAACCCTTTTCCTCTGCGACGCCTCTTATTGGAACCTTTTTTTTTCCCCTTTCTCATTTCTCCCCCACATGATCGTCGTCTTCTTCGCTTTTGACGCCATTAAAGCGGGCTAAGATTGCCGAGGTTCTTTTGAGGTGATTTTGGTTTTCAAACGTCTTCATTTCTGTACTTTATCATCATTCGTGCGCAAAATTGGAATTGGTAATTCCTGTTTCTTTGTTCATGTGCTTTTTGTTTGAAGTTTTCGAAGGTTGCTGAATTTTGATGTTTGGCATTGGTCATGACGTCAATTGGTTGAATCTCTTATTTTTTTATTCATTTTCATTGGTTGAAATGAATTTTTTATTTGCATTGGAGGTATCTACTTTATTTTATTAGTAAATTATTTCATTTTATCTTTATTTGTTTATTAGTTAATCTCTAGATTTTTTTTTTTTTCGTCTTATTAAGATTTTCAATGTTTGAATAGGGTCGATGAATTTGAAAAACTGCAACGTAAAGATGGAAGCCAATGGAAACGATGACCTTAAAGCACCTCTATTGCAGTGTGCTGATAGTGTTGCAATCACAATCCATGAACAAGATCACAAGACAAATGAGAAAGTTAGTACGATTATGTTCAGAGTAAGAGGTATCGAATGCGCATCTTGCGCAACATCCATAGAATCTTCACTTGGAAAGCTTAATGGAGTCCGTAGTGTTGTGGTGTCGCCGCTTCAAGGCCAAGCAGTTATCAAATACGTGCCAGAGCTGATTAATGTAAGCAAAGCTGTGAATAATTCACAATAAAGTCTCATGCTTTTGAAAAGAAATTTATTTTTTTGAAAAAAAATTGGGCATGATATTGCACTTGTACTTTATTGCAGTGATCATGAGCAAAATTATTTTCTTAATCATGATCAACATTGTCATCATCATGGTGGTCTTTGTTTCTGCAGGCTTTTGATAGTTTTGTGTGATATGATTATAAACAAGGAAAAGAATGGGGTGGGGTTTGGGGGTGTTGGGGAGCAGTTTTGACGGTTTAGGAATAATGCAAGGGTTGAATTTTAATGACAAACATTTCCAACTTTGTGCGGCCTTCCTCTCTTTAGTAAGATGATTAATTCCTGCTTGTGGTTTGTATATATTACTGGAAATTGGAAAAAGTCGTGATGAAGATTTTTTGTAGGTGAAAGAAATCAAGGAAACCTTGGAGAACACAGGTTTTGAAGTTGACGACTTTCCAGAACTAGACATAGAAGTATGCCGGCTGAGGATTAAAGGAATGGCATGCACAAACTGCTCTGAGTCTGTTGAACGTGCCCTTCAAATGGTCAATGGAGTTAAGAAAGCAGTAGTCGGTTTAGCACTTGAAGAAGCAAAGATCCATTTTGATCCAAGCGTTATTAATACTGACCGCATAATAGAAGCAATAGAAGATGCTGGCTTTGGAGCTGATCTCATCAGCTCTGGGAATGATGCTAACAAAGTGCATCTAAAACTTGAAGGGGTTAATACTCAGGAAGACATTACCATAATAAAATCCTCTCTTGAGTCGGCACTCGGTGTAACTGATGTTTCTTTTGACACGAAAGATCATAAGGTAACTATTAGCTATGACCCAAAAGTCACTGGCCCACGATCCCTTATAAAGTGCATTGAAGAAGCAGGACATGACCCCAACACATTCGGTGCAAGCTTATATGTTCCTCCACGACGAAGAGAACAAGAGCAGTTGCACGAAATTATGGTATTTAGAAATCAATTTTTGGTGAGCTGCCTATTTACGATTCCAGTATTTATGTTCTCCATGGTACTACCTATGCTTCCTCCATATGGTGACTGGCTAGAATATAAGATTCACAACATGCTTACAGTTGGGATGCTTTTAAGTTGGATCCTCTGCACACCTGTGCAGTTCATTGTTGGACAAAGGTACTCATATTCCCAACACTTTTACATAGTTTACAGTTTTATATTGGGGAATCTGATCGTTTCTCTTTTGTAAGCATATACTGAATGCATATATTAAGGCTTTCTTGTCTCTTCCTTTCAGGTTCTACGTGGGATCATATCATGCATTAAGGAGAAAATCTGCGAATATGGATGTTCTGGTTGCACTAGGCACAAATGCTGCTTATTTTTACTCTGTTTATGTAGCGATTAAAGCATTGACATCGGAAACATTTGAAGGGCAAGAATTCTTTGAGACCAGTGCCATGTTGATTTCTTTCATTCTCTTGGGAAAGTACTTGGAAATTGTTGCTAAAGGGAAAACGTCAGATGCCTTAGCAAAGCTCACTGACCTTGCACCTGATTCAGCTTATCTGTTAACATTAGATGCAGATGGAAATGTGATTGCAGAGATGGAAATTAACACTCAATTGATAGAGAGGAATGACATTATCAAGATTGTTCCTGGTGCAAAAGTTCCCATTGATGGAGTCGTCATAGATGGCCAAAGTCATGTAAATGAGAGTATGATCACTGGAGAGGCAAGGCCCATTGCAAAGAAACCTGGGGACAAGGTATAATTTTCTTGGGTTTTAAATTCCAAAGGTGATGCACTTGTTGTTTATTCATTTATTTAACTTTAATTATACATTTAATGGAGTATTTGGAATGGATGAAGAGGTGTGAAAAAATGGAAGTAGAGAGGAAAAAATCCTCTTTTTAAGGAAAAAAATTACAAAAGGATCCTAAATGCTCTTTATGGTTGTGCTCCTTAAAACAATGATCAATGTTTTTTTTTTTTTTAATGTTCTTTTGATGCCATGAACAGGTTATTGGAGGGACCATGAATGAGAATGGATGCTTACTGGTTAAGGCGACCCATGTTGGAACAGAGACTGCACTCTCTCAGATTGTTCAGCTAGTTGAAGCTGCTCAACTTGCCCGAGCACCTGTCCAGAAACTAGCTGACCAGATATCAAGAGTTTTTGTTCCGACAGTGAGTTTATGTTCCTGTTATCGTACATAATTTTTGTTTACATGTTCAAGGCCATCATTTTTTTAGTGACAGTTTTTCTGTGGAGTGACATCTTGTTTGTTCGTACAAATCAGGTTGTTACTGTAGCATTTATAACCTGGTTGGGATGGTATATTTCTGGAAAGGCAGGTATTTACCCCAAGCATTTGATACCAAAGGACATGGATGGATTTGAGCTTGCACTGCAATTTGGTATTTCAGTATTGGTTGTTGCTTGCCCATGTGCTTTGGGTCTAGCAACACCGACAGCAGTCATGGTTGCCTCTGGAAAAGGTGCTTCTCAAGGTGTCCTTATCAAGGGTGGAAATGCACTTGAAAAGGCTCACAAGGTAATGCCAATAGCTGTGTGATTCTGACTCGGGCTTATATGAAGCTAAATCATATTGCTTGTGACTGAATGTTTTAACCATAACTCACCTCTGCTACAGGTCAAAACCATTGTATTTGACAAGACCGGAACGCTAACTGTTGGGAAGCCATTGGTAGTAAGTGCTGTACTATTTTCTAATTTTTCGATGGAGGAGGTATGCGATATGGCTACAGCTACAGAGGTGGGTGCTTATGTTTTTAAATAACTGACGTTTGTGTTTTGGAAATAGTTGGAATATAGATTGAATATCTTGGTGCTAATCTTTTTAACATAAATTCTTCTCTCCAATTAAGGCCAACAGTGAGCACCCAATTGCAAAAGCTGTTGTGGAGCATGCCAAGAGGCTGCGCCAGAAGTTTGGGTCCAACACTGAGCATGTTGCTGATGTTAAAGAGTTTGAGGTGCACCTTGGAACGGGAGTGAGTGGAAAAGTAGGTCATAGAACAGTTTTGGTTGGGAACAAAAGACTCATGCGTGCTTTTAATGTCCCGGTTGGTCCAAATGTTGAGGCGTATATTTCGGAACATGAGCAACTGGCTCGGACATGTGTTTTGGTCGCCATTGATGGGGACGTTGCTGGAGCTTTCTCTGTAACCGATCCCGTGAAACCTGAGGCAAGGCTTGTCATATCATTTCTCCGGTCAATGGGCATATCCAGCGTCATGATGACTGGTGATAACCTATCTACAGCAATTGCTGTTGCAAAGGAGGTCGGAATTGAAACCTTCTTTGCTGAGACGGATCCAGTGGGAAAAGCTGATAAGATCAAAGAATTACAGGTAAAGTTATTTTGCCTTTATAATGATGACTTTCTTTTTTTTTTTTTTTTTTGCACTGCACTCAACCCGTTGCCTCAATATTCCTCCTCTGTAGAAGTTATTTCTGCCATACAAACAAAAACAATAACAAGAAGCCTTAATTCCAATTTAATTGGAGTCGGTTATATGGATTTCATTTTTTCACGCAGCTCTGTTCGAAATTAGACTTTCTTGAAAGCTTAGATCTAGAATGTCTTTCCTAACTATTTCGGTCCACGTAATTCTTGGTCTACCCCTCCCTCTCCTAGTATTAAGTATAAGAATGTCCTCCTAAGCACGAATTGATGCTTCTAGCAGTTTACATTGGACATGCTTGTACCACCTCAAGCGGCCTTCGCGCACCTTATCTTCTATTGGTGCTACACCTACTTTACTACGAATAATTTCATTCCTTATGTGATCTATTCTCGTATGGCCCCTCATCCATCTTAACATACGCATTTCTGCTACACTCATCTTAGATATATTTTGTCTTTTAATGGCCCAACATTCACTATCATATAACATAGCTGGGCGGATTGCAGTTTTATAGAACTTTTCTTTCAACTTAATAGGCATTTTGCCATCACATAAAACTCCCATAGCATTCTCCACTTAACCTACCTTGCCTTAATCCTATGTTGAATATCCTCTTTTATATCTCTTTCGTACTGCACTATAGACTCAAGGTACCTAAACTTCTTAGAAGTCCTAATCTCTTGCAGCAGAAGTTATTTCTGCCATATTTTAAGAAAATTAGGTTGAATATTTCTTTAATATCTGAAGTGGACAAATCACTTTAAAAGCATCTAGGATCTTTACAAGCACAAGAATTAGCCATCTTGTACTAAACGAGTGGGACAAATCTCACAAATGTTTTGACCTTTATACTAGGTCTAGGAGTTAAAATGGTTGAACTTACTCTATTGGTTTCCCAGCTTACTACATTGGTTCCTGCGTTATTAACTTCATGATTGGAAATGGATGCAGATGAAAGGAATGAATGTGGCAATGGTAGGGGACGGAATAAATGACTCGCCGGCTTTAGTTGCAGCTGATGTTGGCATGGCAATAGGTGCGGGCACTGACGTAGCTATTGAAGCAGCTGATATAGTTCTCATCAAGAGCAACTTGGAAGACGTTGTCACAGCCATAGACCTCTCCAGAAAGACCATGTCCAGGATTCGGCTTAACTATGTGTGGGCCCTGGGCTACAACATCCTTGGCATGCCAATAGCAGCCGGAATCTTATATCCCCTAACCGGAATCCGACTCCCGCCTTGGCTTGCTGGCGCTTGCATGGCTGCTTCATCCCTCAGCGTGGTTTGTTCATCCCTTTTATTGCAGTCCTATAAGAAGCCTTTGCAAGTTGAACACACTTGAGGGCCGATTGACTTTCCATTAACTCGTGGCAAATTTATACAGCTTGGCTACTTTTTGTGGCTTCCATTGACATGCATCCGACCATCAAAAAGTCAATTGTTTCTGATTCTTCCCAGCCTAGAATCATTGCAAGCAATGACGGGCCTTATTTCTTGGAATTTCCCTTTCTAAAGTCAATTATGTAGTGAGCAATGATCAACTCTGATTCATCTTCTTTTTGGTTTGTTAGAATTCTAAATTCTACCATTCAAGAAAAAAAAAACGAGAAGAAAAGAGGTATCTGAATTCCACTAGTTTAGAACAGTAAAATAAAGAACAGTATATTGTTTCTCATGCAATAAACGCCAGTGTCGTTTAACTATAATGAAGTACGAACAGCATTTTATTCCTTAATTACGTGAAACATCCTTCTTCTAGAGTTGAGACACAGCGTGAGTCGTTTTCTACACCGTGTAGTTCTATTCTCCAGAATCATATTTTTTAATTTATAAAACTACGATTTTAACTGTGGAAATTGCATATAAAAACACAATGTATTTACCGAAACTCTTCGAAAAGAAGACCGTATTAATTATGAACTTATCTTAGTGAAAATTATTATTTTTGCAGGCAAAGCAAGTCATTTGTTTGTTATTCCTGAGAGAGAGGTTTTTTTTTTTTTTAATAATTAAAACGGAAAGTTTACAGTACCGTGACTTGTAAATTAGACGGCGACACATCAACAAATGAGGAAGAGGACAAAACAGGTGGAAACCGGCTAGTGTAGGTGGAAAAAACCGGTACATTTTCCCAATTATAATTAAAAAAATGGAAACGGTAAAAAATAGAACTATATGAAAAGTTTAAGAAAGTATATATGTTAATTTTTAATTATAGAAATTAATAAGTTATAATTTATCAAGTTATGATTCATAATCAGATAAGTTATGGATAAATTTATCAAGTTATGATTTATAATTAGACAAATTATAAATAATTATGGATAATAACTTATCAAGTTATGATTTATAACTAGATAAATTATAAATAAAAATAATAATTTAATATATTTATTAATTTATGTAAACTATTGACCTATTAATTTTAATTCATCTCAACCTATTTTTCTCTTTCAACCGTAAAAAAAATGACTTTCTTTATTGGGCTTGGGCTGAATAATCATTCCAACCGTGCTCTTTTGCAATCATCTTCATTCCTATGCGATTCTCATCATCATTCCACGATTCCTGTACTGTATAATTGATGGTATAGATCCATGGCACTGGGCTTTCCACATGTACACTTTCAGACAATGTCCTAGCACACAAGAAATGAGTTTTAACACGCTCACAGTCGCATCTTTGTTTCATCGATCGTTCAACTTTTCAAGAAATGAGTTTCTATGCAAATATGCGATTATGCTCCATTATAGCAAAGTTACATATTGGTCTGAACTTTAGACTTTTAACACACTCACTCCATAGAAGGCTGCTCGGCTATCGCAGTGTGGATATCTCCGGTGAGGTGTCGACAGGGTCGTGGCTGGGGAGGGAAAAGCAGGTATTGGGGGTTTTTTCCGGCGTGCATTTGGCTGCCGCCTTTGGGCACATCTGTATGCCGGCGAATCTAAGCCCCCGTGGGTTTGGCTCCTTAAACATGGTGATTCCTTAGAGTGGGTTTGGATGTGGTTTGGCGGTCGGAGTTGGCGGCGGAGGAGGAACGGGAGTCATGCTTCTCCTTACAGGTTAGGGACAAGTGGGTGCTCTGATGCCGCTGCATTTTAGGGTTTTAAGGAATCCTTCACTTTTGGTTTTACATCCATGTGTATGGATTTGTTTAACCTTCTGGGTATTTCTTGTTTTTCATCGAAGATTTCCATTTTACTATTGATTTACAGCCTCGCCTCCTCGTCGACGTCAACACCTCGCCGACTCTAAGTGGCTCCTCGCATCGGCGATTGGATCTACTCCGAGAAAAAGTTGATGATTCTAGAAATTTTAGTGGAGATATAACTGAAGTAAGAGGCTCCAAGATGGCTCTTACATAGTTTCTGAGAAATAGGTAGGAGTTTAAACGGGATTTTTTCAACCAATAGCCTCCAATTGAAACTCCGACTAATAACCCTTGTTTTGAAATTGAAAAAAAAACAAAAACAAAAGAAAACTCAAATACCAAATCAGAGGACCAACAAAAAAAAAGTAACAAAAAGAAAAACAACAAAACAGAACTCTTCAGTTCTAGTTCTCCCTTCTTCCTCCAAAACGGACATCCTCCAACAAGCTCCGGTCCGACGCGATCAAGCCTCCCGCTCCATCTCCTGCCACCCAAAATCTCTGGCCACTAATTTCGTCCCATACGCCAAGGCCCCACCCGCAGTTCTGATCAACCTTGTGCCCTCACCTCCGACTTAGACGGTCAAGAAATCTCCCCCACTCAATCATTTCCTAGTATAAGCCGGGGTTTCTCTGTTAAATTTTTCTTGTCATCTAGGTTGTTGATTTTGTGTGAATTAGGAATTATTTCATTATTGCCTATCATATGTTCGATAAAAGTAATGACTTATTTTGTACCATTTATTTCGTCTTTTTTATTGTAAAATCGTGAAAATGGATTTCTTATTGCTGGAAATGTGTTTGATATGTTGAAGTATTGAGTTTGTTTATTTGTTACTTGCATAATTGGTTGTTAAATGATTAGTTTTGAGAAAAAAATAGCTTAAAATTAAATCGTGCTTAGTTTGGATGGCATTAAAACAGAACATGAATCTAGTACGGTAAATTTAATTTTTAAAGTTTAAGAAGTTAATTGTATATTTTGACGTTGTCGCCTTCTAAATATGGTATATGCATTCCTCTTTAGATTGAGAGATTGGCCTTAAGACTCGTAACTTTTATTGTTTGTGGAAACATGTTGAACTTCATATGGCGCGCAAGCGGACCACACCGGCCTCCTCTTCCCGTCCGACCCAACGTTGTCGAAATGTGGAGCCGTCGGACACAGAGTTAAAAAATAACTCTGAAGGAATAAGTGCGACTCCACCCCAGCCGGCTAATGAGAACAACCAGCCACTCTTGACACCACCACCATCAATGCTAACCACTCCAAGCACGGTAGAGACACCATAATCACGAACCTTGGAACCATCATTAAGTTTTTGCTTATTTACTAAATTTTAGTTACTTGATTAGAAATGCAGAGTTTGAGGAACTGAAGCTCAAGTCCTTGTAAGTATGTTGCCTCCGTTGTTAATCAAGTCAATTTCGCAATTTGTCATTCAAAATTAGATGCGAAAACATGATGGTTGTGCATTTTTAAACCATATGTGTAGTGCTTAAGATTTTAACCAATTGATACATATAACATGAGTATTGCAAGCTTGCGATGCCCCGCGACCTAAATTCAAATTATCTTGGCAGCGCATGAACTTTAAATATAAAATAACAACAAAGTGTGCCTTGGGAGAAATTGTAAAAGTTATTAGTAAAGCCTTAAGCGATCATCCGTATGAGATGCAATGGTTCATGGACCCTCAATTCGCCCATCTTTTTTCTGTTCCCGAACACATTGACATGAGTCTAATGACAATGTGGATGTTGAGATGCCGTGAGGTCGTGACGGGAAAGAAAAAAGAAATTTGGTTCATCATAAACGACGTACCAATCTGATACTCTAATGGAACATGCATTGATTAGTGGATTCAATTGTGCTGCTTATCCTGACGAGTGAGAAGAAATAGGCAGTGACGATTTTTAAAATAGACACTTTTCGGAGAAGACAAAGATAACAATAAAGGATGTGAAAATGAAATTAGAAAGCATGGTGATCCCACCCGAGGAACATCATAGAAACAGGAGGAGACGAGTTGATTCAAATAAAGAAAGAGATAAATCAATCTGCATAGAAGACAAGTTAAAGATGGCGGTGTTGTATTTTTTATGCTCGGTCTTAGTGAGCAATGAGAAGTATGGCACACACATTGATGAAAAATGTCTTGCAATTGTTGACGATCTAGATGCTTGTTGTGTCTTTCCATGGGGGAGACGTTCATTTAGGTATTTGATGGGTCTTGTGGATAAGTTAGACTTGTTGAAGAAGTCTTCAAATGTTTTTGATAAGAAAGAGGGTCCACAAGGGTGAGGTTGTCCTGAGTTCATTATGCCACTTATGGTCAGTAAATTTTACTTAAATGTAAAAATTTAACATTTAATTTGCTTTAGAGGTTTTGTCACATATGAATTGTGATTGTTAATTTTTGTAGTTATTACCTTTCGAGTGTATCCCGACCTTTTCACCAGAGTTTGTACATATGAGGGACGATATCACATGAGCCGTGTCAAGAATTTGTCGATGAATAACAAAGTATAAGAAAAAACAGGCACCAAAATTAGAGCACATTATGCAAGCAGTAGGAGATACGAAGGTTGGTATCGCACAGTTGGAACAATGTGCGCTGCTTGCAACTCCTCTGTGGTCGGCATACGGATGCTTTTTATTTCCTAAAAGTTAAGAACTTAGAATTAATGACCAATGTCTACTTAGGAAAAAAATAATCTATGCGACGGCTTCACATTTCGACAACGTTGGGTCGGACGGGGAGAGGAGGCCGGTGTGGTCCGCTTTCGCGCCATATTAAGTTCAACCTGTTTCCACAAACAATAAAAATTATGAGTCTTAAGGCCAATCTCTTAATCTAAAGAGGAATACATATACCATATTTAGAAGGCGACAACGTGAAAATATACAATTTAACTTCTTAAACTTTAAATGTTAGATTTAGCGTATTAGATTCATGTTCTGTTTTAATGCTATCCAAACTAAGCACAGTTCACTTTTTGCAGAGAACTACAGGGGCTAGAAATGGAACCAACCGATTAAACAAGGCTGACTTGCCCACATTGGGACGTCTAATAATAACTACAGTTGAAAGCAAATTCTCTTTCACTTTGGTAAAGTCAATCGGTTTTCGATACCTAACCTGAGCCTTCCATGTTTCACTATCATTATCACTAACATGACTTAAAAGGAGAGACATCAAAACCGCCATCTGAAGCATCAGATGAACCAAACCAGACAACCTATTATTGGGTACTTTGCGAACTTCCCCAATATCCTCGACAATACAATGATGGAGGCTCGAAAAGGTCCTACAACAGTTCCTGCCCCGTGATGCAGTTCCAAAAAGAAAGGATCCTAAAACAGGCATGATGAGTTGGTTTTACACCGATTTATTAAGCTATTGCAAGTTTAATATTAGCTAGTTTTAAGGTGTTTTATTGACAAATTGATGTCTTCTTAATCTAATTTTGCAGGATGGATGCAAGCGTGATAATCTACCATAGATTACCATTAAAAGCCCACAATTAACCAGGCCCAGTTTCAGGCCATTAAAAGTCCACAAACGGAGGAGGCTAAATTTGGATATCACGGTTGTGCTTTCTTCCTGAGAATAAACGCCGGATGAGGGGGCTGTTTTGGAGGGGATAAGTTTAGTAATCTACTAGTTTCAGTCCATTAAAAGCCCATAAATAAAAGGCCCAATTCAGCCCAGGAAAGCCCACACATGGAGGACACTACTCCCAGCCACTACAGATGTGTATGAGTTGAGTAATCTACTAGCTTAGCTTCAGAAAAGCCCACAATTATAGGCCCAATTTCAGCCAAGAATCCCACACGGAGGAGATTAATTCCAGCTTATACGACATTGTGTTTCAGGGGTTGCCTTGAGATTACACGGTTTTGTGCTTCCTGAGATTACACACGGGACTGGGGCTGCCATGGGGAAGATAAGAAGTTACGGCTAAAGTGGAAAAAACTCTATCTAACCAAGAGTTTGAAGATGGAATCAAGAGGAAGGCCCGGGCAGAGAGAAAGAGTGGATGAGAGAGAGTGTGTAACGCCCTCCAGAATTAAACTTGTTTAATTATGATAATTATGGTTTATTAGTGTGCCTAAATTTATTTTCTTAATTAATCATGAGCTTTTAACTTTATTTTTAGTATTTCCAATTTCACCCCTATTTATTTTATTTATTTTTCCTTAATATTTTTTCCAATTTTCTTTTCCTTCTATTTCTCCTTTTTCTTTTTCCTTATTTCTTTTTCCTCTCTTTTCCTCACATTACTCTCCCTCTCTCTCTTTGTCTCGACACACACACACACTCTCTCTCCCTATCAATCTCTTGAGCTCACTCTCCCTCTCTCTATCCCGAGCTCTTTCTCTCTCTCTCTCTCTCTCTCCCTCTCCCGTTCATCTTTCTCTCAAAGTTTCCTTTCTCAAGGGCCAGATTTAAACAAAAAACGGAGGTTTTCAAGAGGTTTTCAACATCAAATCTTGGATCGAGGTAAAACTCTTTGAAACTTACTTTTAGATTTTCGGATTTAGCCTTATGGAACTCGTTTTAGTCGAGTTTGGTGATTTTTGGTTTAGATTTCATTTTCGAATGGATTTCGAATGCATTTTGATGAAACCTTGATAAAAATTGGGGGTTTTTGATTCTTTGGACCCTATTTGTTGATTTGAAACTGGATCTATGCATTTCCCTTGAGAATATGTCGAAATCGAACCTAAAATTTCAAGATTTAGCTTTGTTTCACGCGGATCGGCCATGGCTGGCCCTGGAAATCTTCCCCTCCGGTTCTGGTCGGGTCACCACTCCACCGGCCGATCAGTGGAGTTACCCTCCTCTGTCACCGGTCGACCGGTTCCCACTGAACCCAACCCTAAACAGCCTAGAAACCATGTTTTGACCACGAAGTTCGATGTGGGATTGACCTCACGTCATTTGAGAACTCAAAATGAGTGGATTAGCCACATGAATCCTTATTTTCCATTCGATTCTCCGGAATAAATCTCCATTGTCAAAGAATCATGATTTGAATTAAGAATTGTTTATGAACATCGATTTTGAACTATGGCACACTAATATGATACAATTGCATCTAATTAAACGAGAATGTTTGGTGAGAAAGATCAAACTCTAAATTGTTGATTTTGATGGGAAAGTTAGTGGCACAATTGGAATTGGAGCCTCAAGGGCAAGCAGAGCTAGGGCTACGTGAAGATAGCCACAGGTTTGACATTTGAAAGGTAGGATATTCTTGTCCATATCCTTGTTAGCCTTACTTTAAATGATTTTAGCCAATGAAAATGTTTTAGAACAAAACATGTTTAAAGAAAATGATTTCAAAGGAATAGCATGAGAATGCTATTAAGTTTTCCAATGATTTTGGAAATGAGATTTTAAAAAATATCATTTCTTAAAATGAAATATTTTAAGGAATGATAGAACGCATGGTGGCCTCAGAGATCGGGATGTGGGAATCGCATCCTTGGGGGTAGGTCCCGAGACCCGTACGGATCCACTTCTTGTTTAGTGGAATTATGGCTCTGCACTTTTCATTAGACAGACATTTTTACCACTTCTTGTTTAGTGGTATGATGAGCTGCATACTTTCATGATACATACATTTTCTACTATGTGAGTATTTCCTTTTCTAAAAAGAGATGACCGGTTCTGGGTGTATCTCTTCGGACCGTGATTATTTTAAATGCTTTATAAAATTATATCCTACTGGGCATTTCGCTCACTTTTCTTGTTTTCAAATATATTAAACCCCTCCAGGCGACGCGAGGAGTAGTGCGGAGTAGGTAACTACTATCGGTGACGTGGACTTGACCTTGAGAAGCGAAAAGTTGTATTTTCTCTTATCTTTTATTTCAAGGCATGTATAAAAGATTATGCATTGTAAACTTAAATATTACTAGACTGTGGTTGATGTCGCATTTACTTTTGTTTATATTCATGTATGCTAAACACCTGTGGGAATTCCTGACTTGATACCAGTGACGTGGTTTTAAACTGGTTTGGTTGGAAATTCCACCACATTTCTTGAAATTAAATTTCTCTTGAATACAGGGGCTTGTTTGGAAATACCTGTATGTTTTGGATTTGAAAAATTAAAATAATTGCAACATTATTTGCTAATCACTCTCTTAAACAAGGTTAAGTTTCTAAACATGCCTCCATGTCACTAACCTTGGTTTGGGGGCGTGACAAGACTTGGTATCAGAGCCCTTGGTTTAGAACCTTAGGGTTTGGAATTATGCATACATGAATGACATCAGGAAACCACTAAAACAGTCTAGCTTTCTTTTCAGATAAAAGAATGCCGCCGCGCCGTAGAAACCCTAACCCACCGGCGATGCCGAATGAGCAATTCATGGAAGCCATGTACGCCGCCTTCCAGGGGATGGCTACTAGAGCCCAAAATGAACGTCCTGCGGAGGACAGAAAACAGAACTACTTTCGTGAGTACAGGCGTAGTGCAATTCCTGCATTCACTAGCGCGGGTGGACCCCAGGAAGCCGAGTATTGGTTTGAATCAGTGTCGAAGCATCTAAGTACCATGGGAGTACCGGATGAGTATTGGGTGGAGTTTGCAGCTTTTAAGTTTGAAGGTCCTGCAGGTGCGTGGTGGAAGCATATCCGGCGAATGCATGATGTAGAGGGGATGACTTGGGAATAATTCGAAGCGCTCTTTAATGAACAATTCTTTCCCCAAAGTTATCGAGATGAAAAGGCCATGGAATTCTTGGGCCTACAGCAAGGGGATATGACAGTGAGTGAATACGAAGCTAGGTTCAATGAGCTATCCCATTTTGCTCATTCCTTGATTGAATCGGAGCGCATGAAGTGCCTAAAGTTCGAGAAAGGTCTTAAGGGTGTGATCCGAAAATCAGTGGTAGCTTTAAGGCATCGAGTCTACAGTGACTTGGTTGCAGCAGCCATCTCTGTTGAACAAGAGCACATCACCTTCCTCCAGGATCGAGAAGCTTCAGGAAGAACTTCAGGAGGACCCCAAAGGAGTAACCAAAAAAGCCGTGATCAGGGGCAAGGTAGTGGGGGAGTGCCTAGTGGTAGCAGTGGCTCTTCGGGAAGTGGAAATAGTGGACCCTATAGCTTCAAGTGCCACCATTATGGGGAGCTAGGGCATTTCAAAAGGAACTGTCCTCTTAGGGGCCAACAGGTGAACCAACAGACCCAATAATCACCACAGAATCAAAGGGGTATTGCTCATAGTCGAGATCGACTTCCACAGTTTACGCTTTTCTATCAGCCCCAGTTGCCTGCACAGATGCCAATTCCTCCTGTACCGATCTTTCGTCTGCCGAACTACTCTTATTTCTGACCACAGACTTCCGTATCAGTACAGTCTACCCCACCGCAACAACAGTACAGGCCTGGAAACCAGAGACCTAACAACAATGAGAGGGGAAAAGGGAAAGCACCGGGGCAGATGCATACCATGGCCGAGGAAAGTTCTGGAGCTCATGCCGAAAAGCCAGTCGTTGAGGGTATGGTACCTATTTCTCACTCTTTTGCACGAGTTTTGTTCGACACTGGTGCTACGCACTCTTTTGTTTCCACTTATTTTGTGAAAATTTTGGGTTTGAAACCCAATGATCTAGAGATTTCAATGTTCATAAACTCTCCACTGGGGTGTGTGGAGGTGACTAACATATGTAGGTTGTGTGTGATCACGATTGGAAGTGAGAAATTAAAGGCAGATTTGATAATCCTTCCCATGAATCAGTTTGATGTAGTGCTTGGAATGGATTGGTTGTCAAGATATGGGGCGATTGTTGATTGCCACCATATGAGAGTTACTTTGACTACTAGTTCTGGCATGATAGTAATGTATCAGGCAGGTGTTAACCCGGTTACTGAAGAACGACTATTGAGGCATAGTGTCCGAGGACGGCAGAATTTAGCTTGTTTCTCATTCCTTTCGGCATTAGAGGGTGAATCCGGTATCGCCGGGGAGAATGTTGAGGTCCCCGTGGTTGATGAATATGTAGATGTATTCCCTGATGAGTTGCCTGGTTTACCGCCTGACCGAGAGATTGAGTTTTGCATCGACTTACTTCCGGAAACGGCTCCAATTTCTATTGCTCCGTATCGAATGGCGCATGCGGAAATGAAAGAGCTAAGGAAACAACTTGGAGAGTTGGCAAAAAAGGGATTCATTAGAAACAACATTTCCCCGTGGGGTGCACCTGTCTTGTTTACGAAAAACCACGACGAATCCCTTCGGTTGTGCATAGACTACTGACAATTGAATAGGGTTACCGTGAAGAACAAGTACCCATTGCCGAAGATAGATGAGCTGTTCAATGAGATGGGAGGATCACGGTATTACTCAAAAATTGACTTGAGATCCGGGTATCATCAGTTGAAGATTAGGGAAGATGATATTCCAAAAACAGTCTTCAGAACTCGCTATGGGCATTATGAGTTTTTAGTAATGCCTTTTGGATTGACGAATGCTCCCGCCGTTTTTATGGATTTGATGAATCGAGTCTTCCGCCCGTATTTAGATCAGTTTGTGATAGTCTTCATTGATGACATCTTGGTTTACTCAAAGACTTGGGAAGAGCATGAGCAACATCTGAGGATCGTTCTCCAGACTCTTCAAGAACACCAGTTTTATGCAAAGAAGGAGAAATGTGATTTCTGGTTGACAGAAGTCAAGTTCCTTGGACATGTTATATTTGGACAAGGAATCTCAGTGGATCTTGTAAAGATTGAAACGGTGCTACAATGGGAACGACCGAAGAACGTAGCCGAAATTCGAAGCTTCCTAGGACTTGCGGGGTATTATCAACGAGTTGTAAAGGATTTTTCGAGTATTGCTGCTCCAATGACTCGGTTGACTAAAAAGGAAGTCAGGTTTGAATGGGATGCCGATTGTGAACATGCATTCCAAGAACTGAGGACGAGGCTAACCAGTGCGCTGATTCTGACGATTCCTAATAGCGATGAGCCGTACGAGGTGTATTCCGATGCATCAAGACGAGGACTTAGGTGTGTTCTGATGCAAAATGGACATGTTGTGGCCTATGCATCTCGTCAACTGAAGCCACATGAGCAGAACTACCCCACGCATGATCTAGAGTTAGCAGATATGATTTTTGCTCTCAAGATATGGAGATGCTACCTCTATGGAGTAAAATTCTAAATCTTCTCTGATCATAAGAGTCTGAAGTATTTGTTCACCCAGAAGGACTTAAATCTGAGATAGAGAAGATGGATGGAATACATGGAGGATTATGACTTCACCTTGCAGTATCATCCTGGAAAAGCCAACGTGGTAGCAGACGCTCTCAGCAGAAAGACTCCAGGAATCCTAGCATCTTTGGCATTGGAAGATTGGAAACGGAGTGCAATTGTAGGTGATTATGATCTTCAGTATTATGA
>NW_010363292.1:90772-138102 GCF_000414095.1 Morus notabilis
AATTCTTATACAGCAAGTCAAGCAGAACCAATAGCAGGATTCACATCTTCAGGGAATTTGGACTCGAGTTCAGAATGGAGAAAAACTAGACGAATGGAATATTCGGGAAGATGGAATGCTCTACTTCAAGAATCGCCTTGCCATTCCTTAAGTGGATGAGATAACGAAGACGATCCTTCACGAGGCTCACAAATCGAGGTTCGCTATTCACCCTGAGAGTACCAAGATGTACTGAGACCTCAAAAGGCAGTATTGGTGGAGAGGTATGAAGAAGGATGTTCGCCAATACGTGTCAGAATGTGCGACTTGTCTTCGAGTCAAGGCTGAACATCAGAAACCCGATGGAGAACTGCAGCCTCTTCCTGTTCCTGGATGGAAGTGGGAACACATTACGATGGATTTTCTAATGGGATTGCCGAGGACTGAACATCGGCATGATGCCATATAGGTCGTTGTGGATAAGTTAACGAAGTCTGCGCACTTCATTCCCTTTCGTGCGACGTATTCTAGGAAAGTTCTAGCAGAGTTGTATCTGGAGCACGTTGTCAGACTTCACGGAGTTCCGTTGTCTATCACATCGGATCGTGACACTCGTTTCAACGCTAGATATTGGAGAAGTTTCCAAGAAGCCATGGGAATCGAACTGAATTTCAGCACCGCATTTCATCCTCAGACCGACGGATAATCTGAAAGAGTTATTCAGATTTTGGAGGACATGCTTCGTGCTTGCATTCTAGATTTTGGTGGAAACTGGACGAAGTATCTCTATTTAGCTAAGTTCGCCTACAACAACAGTTATCAGAGTAGCATTGGGATGGCCCTATTCGAGGCGTTGTATGGCAGACCTTGCAGATCGCCAGTTTGTTGGCTTGAGTCAGAAGATCGACTGACCCTTGGACCGGATGTTATCTAGGAGAATAATGAGAAAATAGCCGTGGTTCGGGAACGACTGATAATGGCTCAAAGTCGTCAGAAGAATTATGCTGATAGGAGGCGTAGACCCTTAGAGTTCTCAGAAGGCGATTTTGTCTTGTTAAGAGTCTCTCCGCGCAAAGGAGTTACTCGTTTTGGTGTGAAAGGGAAACTTGCGCCGATGTACATCGGGCCGTTTCAGATCACACAACGGGTCGGTGTCGTTGCTTACCGCCTTGATCTTCCTCTAAAAATGTCTCACGTGCATAATGTGTTCCATGTTTCTATGCTTCAGAAGTGTCAACCCGATCCAGAAGCCATTGTGCAATGGTATGACGTGCCGATCCAGTATGGCACGACTTACGAGAAAGCACCCGTACCGATTCTTGACCGGAAGATGAAAAGCCTACGTCGACGTGAGATACCGTTAGTAAAGGTGTTGTGGCAACACCATGACGTTGAGGAAGCAACGTGGGAATTGAAAACGATGATACATGAACGATATCCGCATCTGTTCATATTGTGAGGTAAATTTCAATTTCATGGACGAAACTTCTTAAGGGGGGTAGAATGTAACGCCCTCCGGAATTAAACTTGTTTAATTATGATAATTGTGGTTTATTAGTGTGCCTAAATTTATTTTCTTAATTAATCATGAGCTTTTAACTTTATTTTTAGTATTTGTAATTTCACCCCTATTTATTTTATTTATTTTTCCTTAATATTTTTCCCATTTTTCTTTTTCCTCTCTTTTCCTCACGTTACTTTCCCCCTCTCTCTCTGTCTCGACACACACACACACTCTCTTGAGCTCACTCTCCCTCTCTTTATCCCGAGCTCTCTCTCTCCCTCTCCCGTTCATCTCTCTCTCAAAGTTTCCTTTCTCAAGGGCTGGATTTAAACCAAAAACGGAGGTTTCCAAGAGGTTTTCAACATCAAAGCTTGGATCGAGGTAAAACTCTTTGAAACTTACTTTAGATTTTTAGATTTAGCCTTATGGAACTCGTTTTAGTCGAGTTTGGTGATTTTTGGTTTAGATTTCATTTTCGAATGGATTTCGAATGCATTTTGATGAAACCTTGATAAAAATTGGGGGTTTTTGATTCTTTGGACCCTATTTGTTGATTTGAAACTGGATCTATGCATTTCCCTTGAGAATATGTCGAAATCGAACCTAAAATTTCAAGATTTGGCTTTGTTTCACGCGGATCGGCCATGGCTGGCCCTGGAAATCTTCCCCTCCGGTTCTGGTCGACCGATCACCACTCCACCGGCCGACCGGTGGAGTTACCCTTTTCTGTCACCGGTCGACCGGTTCCCACTGAACCCGACCCTAAACAGCCCAAAAACCATGTTTTGACCACGAAGTTCGATGTGGGATTGACCTAACGTCATTTGAGAACTCAAAATGAGTGGATTAGCCACATGAATCCTTGTTTTCCATTCGATTCTCCGGAATAAATCTCCATTGTCAAAGAATCATGATTTGAATTAAGAATTATTTATGAACATTGATTTTGAACTATGGCACACTAATATGATACAATTGCATCTAATTAAACGAGAATGTTTGGTGAGAAAGATCAAACTCTAAATTGTTGATTTTGATGGGAAAGTTAGTGGCACGATTGGAATTGGAGCCTCAGGGGCAAGCGGAGCTAGGGTTACGTGAAGATAGCCACAGGTTTGACATTTGAAAGATAGGATATTCTTGTCCATATCCTTGTTAGCCTTACTTTAAATGATTTTAGCCAATGAAAATGTTTTAGAACAAAACATGTTTAAAGAAAATGATTTCAAAGGAATAGCATGAGAATGCTATTAAGTTTTCCAATGATTTTGGAAATGAGATTTTAAAGAGTATCATTTCTTAAAATGAAATATTTTAAGGAATGATAGAACGCATGGTGGCCTCAGAGATCGGGATGTGGGAATCACATCTTTGGGGGCAGGTCCTGAAACCCGTACAGATCCACTTCTTGTTTAGTGAAATTATGGCTCTGCACTTCTCATTAGACAAACATTTTTACCGCTTCTTGTTTAGTGGTATGACGAGCTGCACACTTTCATGATACATACATTTTCTACTATGTGAGTATTTCTTTTTCTAAAAAGAGATGACTGGTTCCGGGTGTATATCTTCAGACCGTGAGTACCTTTATTTTAAATGCTTTATAAAATTATATCCTATTGGGCCTTTCACTCACTTTTCTTGTTTTCAAATATATTAAACTGATGAGTGAGTTTTACTCGCTCATTTGGTATCGTTTTAGACTTGATATCTAGTTGGTTTCGAGGTTTTTGTTAGTTTTTATGTGTGTTTTCGTTCTTTGTTTGAAGGATAGGTGGAAGTCTATGATTTGGAAGGTTTTGGACAAATTTCGGTGGAAAAAGACAGCAATCATAGTGCTTAGGCGCCAATCTGTAGCGCCTTGGCACTGAGTTATACGGAATCAACAATTTGGGCAGAACTGGTGGCGCTTTGGCGCCAGTTTGTAGCGCCGCGGCGCCGAAATCCGGCTGAATTTGTGCACTGGACAGTGTTTTTCTTCTAATTTTGTTTTCTGAGTTTTTTTTTTTCTTTCTTTTGCAGGTAAAATAAAAAAAAATAAAAAAAATGCGAATTTGTGCACTGGACAGTGTTTTTCTTCTAATTTTGTTTTCTGAGTTTTTTTTTTCTTTCTTTTGCAGGTAAAATAAAAAAAAATAAAAAAAATGATGACTAAGTTGGAGATGGGCCAAGCCATCATCACTTTTTCTCAACTTGACACTGAACCTCTATATCAAGCTGGGGATAGATCAAAGGAGCTATTGGCTAGGGTTCCGCAACATGGTATTCCAAAGTGGCTTCAACTTCAAATCTTCATTAAAGGATTGAGCATAGCAACCCAAAGTTGGGTGGAAGATGGCTATGATACAACCCCATTCTGTGAAAGACCCGAGGATGAAGCCTACCAAATGATGGCCGATATGGTGCAGTTTTATCAAGATTGGTACATTCAAGAGAAGTTGTCAAGGGAATTCAAGCCTCTAAAGGAAGATGAGCCTCTAGAAGAAGAACAAGAACCCTTCAAATTTATTTTTGCTCAAGCCTCACCACAGATGGACTCTCGTAGTGCCGACACCGATTTGCTAATAAACGAGGTGTCCATCCAAAATCATGAGTTTTATAAAGACCAAATTTCATGCATGACTATGGATAGTGAAGTTGAGAGTGAAGAGAAATTAGAGGCATTTTGCAATCTTTAAGGCTTGCTTGGTACATCAAATTGAATCGATTCTTGGGCAGTTCTTTTGACGACATTTTTAGATTTTATTTTGTTTTGTTTCATCTTTTTGCTTGAGGACTAGCAAAATGTTAAGTTTGGGGGAGTTTGATGAGTTGGTTTTACACCGATTTATTAAGCTCTTGCAAGTTTAATATTAACTAGTTTTAAGGCGTTTTATTGACAAATTGATGTCTTCTTAATCTAATTTTGCAGGATGGATGCAAGCGTGATAATCTACCACAGATTACCATTAAAAGCACACAATTAACCAGGCCCAGTTTCAGCCCATTAAAAGTCCACAAACAGAGGAGGCTAAATTTGGATATCACAGTTGTGCTTTCTTCCTGAGAATAAATGTTGGATGAGGGGGGCTGTTTTGGAGGGGATAAGCTTAGTAATCTACCAGTTTCAGTCCATTAAAAGCCCACAAATAAAAGGCCAAATTTAGCCCAGCAAAGTCCACACATGGAGAATACTACTCCCAGCGACTACGGATGTGTATGAGTTGAGTAATCTACCAACTTAGGTCCAGAAAAGCCCATAATTAAAGGCCCAATTTCATCCCAGAAGCCCACACGGAGGAGATTAATTCCAGCTTATACGACATTGTGTTTCAGGGGCTGCCTTGAGATTACACGGTTTTGTGCTTCCTGAGATTCACACGGGACTTGGGGCTGCCTTGGGGAAGATAAGAAGTTGCGGCTAAAGTGGAAAAAACTCTATCTAACCAAGAGTTTGAAGATGGAATCAAGAGGAAGGCCCGAGCAGAGAGAGAGAGTGGCTGAGAGAGAGAGTTTTGGGCATAGAGAATCAAGCTTAAAAGGGAAAATCAGGAAGGGAAGAGAGAGAGTTTTTGAGGCTGGATATTCCAGAGGGAACCAGTGTGTGGTTACTGGGAATTCTAGGGTGGCTGCTGGGATTTTCTTGGCTGGAATTCTAGAGTGGTTGCTGGGCTTTTCCAGAGGTGTTCATGGGAATAAACAGAGAGTTTTTGGGTTGGAATTCCAGAGGTTTTGGCTGAGATAACCGAGAGAGAGAAAGAGGAGAAAAGGGATTTGCCCAGGGCTTTTGAAAGAGGATTCGACCAGAGTTTGGAGTCGACCCAGAGGGATTATTGCTGGGAGTGGCTGATTCTGGGTGGAGAAACAATTTGTAAAGTTCGGCCATTAGGGATTTATCCTTTGTTCTTCTTTTCTTCTTTCAGATTTTCTATGGTGATGTCTTCCAGACTCTTCTTTGTTTTATTTAATTTCATTATGGTTTAAAACTTTTAGTTAGATATTGATGGATTTATGAGTTTCAATTTGAATGAGTTGCAATTTATTATTTTTCCGTGAAGAGTGTGTTCTATTGTTCTTATGGCTTTTCATTGATTTAATTTGGAAATTGATCATAGTGATGTTTCAATTGTCATTAAATTGTGGACGAAGAGTAACCGAATAGGGATTCAAGGAAATTCATATGGTCAGTTTAAATTGTAACTGAGATGGGGATTTAACCGAAAAAGGATTCCACAAATTCTAAAGCATCTCATGTTGAATTAATCTAGAATAGACATGAAATAAGAATATTTGAAGTTAAGAATATATGTGATAGTTGATTAGATTCAAAATATGGATAATTAAACATTAGGAATTTCTACCATCTCATGGTTAATAATAGTTGAAATTCATTTTTTTGAGCTTATGGATGAATTGGTGTATGGGAAATTAACTCTCTAACGCTTTCTCTCATTGAATTCCTTCTTAAATCTTATATCCTTATATTTTTTTAATCTTTAATTTTTATTTAATTTTAATTCACATTACTTCAAATTTCACAATATCAAATAACATAGTCAGTTTAATCACTTTATTTGTGAATTTTACCAATTATCGTTAGAAAATAATATCTTACTCATCACTTTATTACTTGAACGATTGATGCGCTTACTAGTGTTAATTTCATCGCACCAAGGCATTTCATCAAACACATAATTATTATTGAACATATGATGGGCAATAATTAAACAAGTCTTAATTCACACCAAAACACAAAACTAACAACCCAGATGACAAAAGAAAAAGAAAAAGAAAAAACAAATAGAGAACTGCGGGTGAGATTGAGTGGGGGAGATTTCTTCACCGTCGAAGTCAGAGGTGGCGGCGCAACTCCAATCAGAACTGCGGGTGGAGCCTCGGCATATCGGACGGAATTGGAGGCCGGAGATTTTGGGTGGCCGGAGATGAAGCGGGAGGCTTGATCGCATCGGACCGGACTCTGTTGGAGGTTTGCCGTTTTGGAAGAAGAAGGACGAAGAACGGACTCGGAAGTGAAGGGAAGTTTCTGTTTTTTTGTTTTTGTTATTTTTCTTTGTGGGGGTCTGATTGGATTTTGTGGGGTTTTTCCATTTCCTTTCACTTTCAAAATGAGGGTAATTTAGTCGTGAAAAGTTAAGGAAAATAAATTAAAAAGAAAATAATTTTTATAAGAGGGTTACAAGTTTAAAGGTGCTCCAACAGGAGGTTACTAATTGAAAAAATGCCATCAACAGACATGTGCTTCATATGAACAATGGCGTCAAAATAACATGAACAACTAATCAGAATATGTCAATAAGCATACAAGATAACATAACACCTCATAGAAAGGAATGATGTGTGAAGGAGACAGCATATATATGGTGAAATAAAGGACAGATTTTTATTTTCTCTTTTCTTTATGTATTTTTTTTCCCCTGGAAAACAAGAGATTTCACAGAGAATAATGAAAAGCCCCAAGTCAAAAAATAGCAAATCGGTCAAAAAGACCATGGAAAATTTAATTAACGAGCTAAAAGTAGTTTATCACGAAACAAATGAAATCTTCCTGTGCTAATTCTCTCTCACGCTATTCTGCAACCAGAGTTCTGTGACGTCGCCATGGCTGTAAAAGGCCGACTGGCCATCGCGCAACAACAAGGGCCGTCTTCCTCGCAAACGCCGCCGTGCTCAGGAAAGACAGCAAGACAGAGACAGAGATGAGGGAAAAAGAGAAGAGTGGGCGGCAGAGAGAGGAGGCAGAAAGAGAGGGTTGGGCGATAGAGAGAGAGAGAGAGAGAGAGTCGAAAGAGAGAGAGGGCAACAAAGAGGGAGGAGGGGCGGCACAGAGAGAAAGAGAACGGGTGACGAGAGAGAAAGAGGGTTTTTTTTTTTTTTTTAAATTTATTTGAGTTCTCTCTTAACCGGTTTTGCCGGGGGCGGCACAGAGAGAAAGAGAACGGGTGACGAGAGAGAAAGAGGGTTTTTTTTTTTTTTTAAATTTATTTGAGTTCTCTCTTAACCGGTTTTGCCGGTTGCCCATTATAGTCATTTTCTCTTCCCAACCGTTGGATTCAATCTAACAGCTCACAACCACTCACGATATGATACAGCAGAATCATCCTCAATTAAAAAAAGTTTGCATATAATTTGAGTTTTTAATTTTAAATTTTTACGATTAAATTTTTAAAAAAAATATTATATTTAATTTTTTTTATTATAATTAAAAATATTTTAAAAATATTTTGACAAAAGAATTTATTTATCCGTTAAAAAAAGAATTTATTTATTTACTTTTTACCTCACTCTCTTCTAACATAAAGCAAGAAAAGATGGCTTCTTCATCCTACCAAAGAAGAAAAAACAGAAACTTGAATAAAAAGCGTTCCTTTAGAGAGTTTAGACCAGAAACCTTCGCTTTCTTTCTCTGTCCCAAACTGATCATCAATATCACAGACAATACATATTCTCTCCTTCCCTTTCGTCATAAATCATCGTCGTGGATTGGTAAAGGTAAGCTTAAAGAAATTCTCTTTTCGGTTTGTATTTCTATTTTTGGAATATTGGTTTGCTCATTACTGTTCAAACTATTCCTTCAACTTTCTAGGAACACCACTCGTCGAAAATCCTCGTATTCCTCCGAACTCGCGAAACATTGAGGTTAGATCTTATTTGGGTTCTTTCGATTTTGGTGTAAATTTCGCCCCTTTTGCACCGGAATGAGGCTCAGCGGATAAGAAGTGCTTATTAGGTACTTCTATCTTGTTTTTCATCAGATTATAATTTGCTTATGTCGATAGAATTTTGGGTTCGCGTGATTTTCTGGTTGATTTGGAGTTATGAGTTGGAAAAATCCACTGGGATTAGTGAGTTATTAGCTACATATCAAGCTTAGTTAAAGTGGGAATTTGGAATTTAGTTTCTGCTTGGTAGTGGATCGTATTTTGGGTTTTTGGTATTGAGTGTGTTTTGTAATGGATAGTTCAGGTCTGGGAGGTGGGTTTTTGTCGGGTCCAAATGGGGGGATACTAGACTTGGAATCACCGATGCATAGACACCAAACAAGGCAGTTGGGTCATTCCTCATTAGCACATCAACATCACATGAGTGTGATGGGTGGTGTTGAGGATGAACCCCATCCGATTTCGCTTATGGAAGTGAAAGGATCAGCATCGAAAGGTGTTTCTATGTTCGGTAAAGGGAAAGGAGTTGCCCCCATAAATGGTAATCATGGTTACAATCTGAGTGAAGAAGATGAGCCGAGTTATATGGAAGATGGCAGTGGCGAGAACTTTGATGGGGTTAAGGGGAAAAAGGGCTCTCCGTGGCAGCGAATGAAGTGGACGGATAATGTGGTTAAGCTTCTTATTGCCGTGGTTGCTTGTGTGGGCGATGATGGAATGGTTGCAGGTGGGGAGGGGCTTAAGAGAAAATCTGGGATTTTACAGAAGAAGGGAAAGTGGAAAACAGTTTCAAAGATAATGATCAGTAAAGGCTGTCATGTGTCGCCTCAGCAGTGTGAAGATAAGTTTAATGACTTGAACAAAAGGTACAAAAGGTTGAATGATATACTTGGGAGGGGAACTAGTTGTAGAGTGGTGGAGAATCCTGCTCTTATGGACTCAATGCCCCACCTATCAGCTAAGGCAAAGGATGATGTTAGAAAGATACTGAGCTCAAAACACTTGTTTTACAAAGAAATGTGTGCTTATCACAATGGGCAAAGGATTCTTGATTGCCATGATATTGATTTGCAAGGTTATTCTTTACCTCTTGAAAGGTGCTCAAAAGATAATAATGGATCCGATGAGGAAGAAGCTGAGGAAAATCATGATAGTGAGGATGATGATTTAGATAATGAAGACGACAATAATGATGACAATGATGGGGAGAGGATGACCGAGTTTGGTGATAGGAAGAAGGTCAACGAAGAGGATTTCCATTTTTGGACCTCCCCACAGGATAGTTTTGAAGGTGAAATGGCTAGGTTTTTTCAAGACCCCACAAAGTCCTTATGGGAGCGGCGAGAGTGGGTTAAGAAACAGATGATGCAACTCGAAGTACAAAGAGTCAACGTCCAGGCTGAGGCTCTTGAGCTTGAGAAGCAGCGGTTTAGGTGGTTGAGATACTGCAGCAAGAAAGACAGAGAGCTTGAGAGGTTGAGGCTGGAGAATGAGAGGATGAAATTAGAGAATGAGCGGAAAGTACTGCAACTGAGGCAGAAGGAGCTGGAATTAGATTTGAGGAGGTCAGAGGCTTCCTTGGAACATTCTTCTCTCGGCATTGATAGACTGCAAGGGAGAGATCAGATTGATTTGGGTAGGCATCAATAGATTTTGAGCTTGAGTACTGGCAATGTGTTGTGAGTATTATGATTTACGCTTCCTGTTTATCCTTGTCCCCAAAACTTTTAAAGCACACTAACCTTGTGAAGCATGTATACTCCTCTAGGTTTTATCCCAAGAATTATTAACTTTTTGTACTGCTGCTAGCTTTCTACTTTGTAAATCTGAAAAGTTTGCTTGTCACTTCTTCTTTCTTCATTTTTTTCTTGTTGCCTGGCCCATGTAATAGGCCTTTCTTCAACTTTAATCGTATGTGAACAATAGCAGTCAGAAAATTTTAGTGTGTGCAAATTGCATAGCACAATTGACAATACCTCCAGAGGAGGGTCAACTATTGTACAAATTCTCGGTTGCATTACTTTTCCTGTGGGTTTGAGTGACTTGTCCATGAAGAAAGTTTCGGGGATTTCAGTTGCTTGTGGAGTTTGAATTTATCAACTTGTGTTCTTGTACTTTTTCTTCCTTGATGAAGAACCTTGTAAAACTTTTTGATGTTGTTTATTATTGCATGGTGTGAATATGTACACATAGCTTCTGATACCATTCCTAGAGCCACTGAATTAGAGTCATGACTGCGTTAAACTGAACGGTATTGAGGAGGGATTCCTTGTTGAATCCGGTGCCCTCAACGGGCTTGCGCTCCGTTTCTACCCAACGTGCTTCTCGACCAAAAAGTCAAGTGAGCACTTAGCAGCCGAGATTAGCTTCATTGTCCTTCACAAATTGACGACATGAATTCGAAATTTCTGTGTCGTTACAAACTTCTTGTTTATTCTCATGGTTTTTATCTTCATCATCACATATGTATTGTTTAGTTCCTGAATTTCTCTTCGATGATTCTCGGATTACAAGCGTCTCTCCTTTTTCTTTTTCCTTTCTTTCTAAAATGCATTTTGTTATGTTATCAAGCACGCAGATGCCATCTATGACATCTCATACTTGGAAATAACGACAACGAGAAAAAGAAGCATGCATTTGTATGATGTAACTCTCAATTGGTTTGACTTTAGGCATTAATTAAGAGAAAGACATGCTTAAATATTATCATAACAAGAGAAACAATAATTTTCTCTTCTCCCAAACAGTCTTACTCTTGGGAACAATTCAAGTTGGCCTTACTCTAACGTCGAGGGTCAATTTAGGTGAGAGCTGTTTATTTGGGTCCTCGTGGGACATGACATGCAATGCAAGTATTAGTTGGAAATTTTATTTAGAGGTCAAAAGGCCAATTAATATGATATCAAATGATGTTGTTTCCTTCCATGAAGAAGAGCTCCGAAAAAAAAAAAAAAGAAGACCAATGTGAACAAGACTAACATACAATTCAAAGCACAATTGTGAATTGACAACATGTATGGTTGAAACCAAACTAATCTAGAAAAAAAGGCGATTGATTTTGTCTAATTCATTCCTCAATACAAACTGTATACTATACGGTTTTGTTGCAAGCATTTGTCTCCATATATCAGACCCCCAAAAAAAAAAAAGCCTTCTAAATTACCAAAAGTTGTTCAAAAATGATTTTTTTTCCCTTTTAAGAATGTTTAAAATTTAATTGGGAGATTCTTTAATAAGATTGAAAAAAATGAATTATCAATAGTTATTTATTTTTATGATATTTTTTAATATAATGTAATTTTGATATTTAACAGTTAAAAATTAATTCTACCCGCAAGTTAACATACGAGAGAAGATTTTAAATTAATTTGTTTAAACAAGTCAACAACTGAACTTCAAATAATCGGAGAAAAACCTGTGTCTAAATTTGCCCAAGTAAGAACTCTCTCTTGTTATATATAGTAAAAAAGCATCATATACCAACCATAGAGAACTTTCCGGGAAAAACCTTCAAATCTTTCATAATGCCTGCCTTTTTCTTAAATTTCATTTCATAACAATCCAGCACCACAGGAAAACACTTTCTTGCCCTTGTACATAGGGTCCACCCAAGATTCAGCAAAATTGACGGACGTGGAGGCCTAGACCATTGAATACGCTATAGCACGAAGCAGCAGATAAATTGCAACTTGGGTTTGCGTTTACGAGGAGACCTTCAGAGAAGGGCTTTAAAAGCGGAAACCATTTCTTTTCCGCCTCCTTCATTGGCGTCCGCTCCCAGAACCCGTAAAGCTCTCCTTCTTCCACATTTCCAGAGCCAAATCCGAAAGGGTATTGTTTTTCTTCTTCTCTTTATCTTTCATGTTTTTTCTTGCGTAATCTTATTTGAAAGATCGGATCTTGCTTTGTTTTTGTTTTTTTTGTTATGACTTATTTTCTGCGTTTTTCCTTTGCTTTATGGCTTTGATTATTGTTCTTTTTTGCGTTTTTGTCTTAATCCCGCAAAAGGGTATTTTTGATCTCTATGTTTTGTTTCTGGGTCTGTTCGATCTGTTATTTCTCTGCCTCTTTGCGTCGGCTAAGGCCATTATTGCTTTGATTTGGATTTTTTAATGGCTAGTTTCGTTAGATCTACGCGTGGTGTAGCCTTTTCTCAAGTGCGTTTGGCAGAAAGGATTGGGATTTTGATTATAGGGTTTTTTATTTGGTTTCGATTCATTGATGCTGATATTTTTGCGTGTCTAGTTTTGAGTTGATGGTCATGTATTAATATTTAAGTTCTGATGTGACATCTTGTTTGGTTGTTAAAACGTTCTCTTTTGTCAAAAATTAATAAAATTTTGTTAACAAGTACTGTTTTTTCCTGTAATGGGTGTGAAAAAATCACATCTTTCAGATTCAATTTCATTGTGAACATCGAAATTCTCGATGCGTTTTTTTTTTTCATATAATAAAATATTTCTTCTGATGTTGGTTGATTTTATATAGATTATATTTCTCCTTTACATTCAGGGAATTGTTTGATTGAATTTGTTAAGCCTATTGTTGAAGATTGTTCACCTGTGAAAAGTCTCTCTTTAATTGTTCAAGCGTATGCTATCAATGGACAATTTTTTTGACAGTCTTCGTTTTGTTTTAGTATGTATATAATATCATAAAACTGTGGTATGATTTTACAGGAGTGCATTTTATTCAAAGTAATGGCTGAGAGGCAACAAACCCCAACTGTGATGCAAAAGTTTGCTGGTCAACTCCATTTGGGTTCCAGCCTTTCCCATGATGCTCAAAGCCGCTACACCGGCTTCCAGGGGCCTGCAATCCACCAAAGGCAATTTGCCTATGGGAACTACTCCAATGCTGGATTGCAGTATCCGAGCCGATCCACCATTGATCTGTCAATGATTTCTTCAGCTTCCTCACCAGTGTGCGTCCAAGCCCCATCAGAGAAAGGATTTGCTGGTTTTGCCATTGATTTCTTGATGGGTGGAGTCTCAGCTGCCGTGTCTAAAACCGCTGCTGCCCCAATTGAGCGTGTTAAGCTCTTGATCCAAAACCAGGATGAGATGATCAAGGCTGGAAGGCTCTCTGAACCTTACAAGGGTATTGGAGATTGTTTTAGCCGCACAATTAAGGACGAGGGAGTTGTAGCATTGTGGAGAGGAAACACTGCTAACGTTATCCGTTACTTCCCAACTCAGGTTTGTCAAATCTCTTTTCCTTGTATTTTTTTTAACTCAAGTTTGTCATCTTTCTTTCTCTTATTGAAGTGTGCTTACATAATTGATTTTTGATTTAAACATTACAGGCCCTGAACTTTGCGTTCAAGGACTACTTCAAGAGGCTTTTCAACTTCAAGAAAGACCGCGATGGCTACTGGAAGTGGTTTGCTGGCAACTTGGCATCCGGTGGTGCTGCTGGTGCCTCTTCTTTGCTCTTTGTTTACTCTCTGGATTATGCTAGAACCCGTCTTGCTAATGATGCCAAGGCTGCCAAGAAGGGAGGAGGGAGGCAGTTCAATGGATTGATTGATGTCTACAGAAAGACTCTCCAATCTGATGGTGTTGCTGGACTTTACCGTGGTTTCAACATTTCTTGTGTTGGAATCATCGTCTACCGTGGTCTGTACTTTGGACTGTACGATTCTGTGAAGCCAGTGGTCCTAACTGGAAAGTTGCAGGTAAATGTTGATTCTGAATCATTTTGCACTTGTTATACACCTTTCTTTAAGATACCTTTACATTTTGTTCATTTTTACATCTTTCCATGTTTGTAATGCCATAGTTAAATTTTAACTTTTTCTGAATGAGTGTTTCACATTCTTTTCATAAGAATATCTGTTGCGAATACTGATTATATTGTCATGGTACTAATACCTGTGTTTATTTTTCTTGGAAAATTTACAGGATAGTTTCTTTGCTAGCTTTGCTCTTGGTTGGGTTATCACCAACGGTGCTGGTCTTGCCTCTTACCCGATTGACACTGTCCGCAGAAGAATGATGATGACATCCGGTGAAGCCGTCAAGTACAAGAGTTCTTTTGATGCATTCTCTCAAATCCTGAAGAACGAAGGAGCCAAATCTCTCTTCAAGGGAGCTGGTGCCAACATCCTTCGTGCCGTTGCCGGCGCTGGTGTCCTTGCCGGTTATGACAAGCTCCAGGTCCTTGTTTTTGGAAAGAAGTATGGTTCTGGCGGAGCTTAAGCAGCTTTGAGAAGTTGTATTCAGAACTCCTATCATCACCCATTTTTCCATAGACGTTGATGAAAATGTTTCCTTCTTATTTCGTATTTTTGTTGGGAAATTTTTCTACTCAATAACCACCAACCTTAGTTCTAGAGGGATTGAGACCTAAACAATTGTTCCTTTGAGAAGGATTTTTGTTTATCTGTTTTCGATTATTATGAGAGCCGTTGTAGGCTCATTTTATTTTGCTAGTTATACTATTCATCAGCAAGTTTAATTTCTCTTGACTTCTCTGAATCTGTGCCTCATCGTTTTTATTTTCCATTGGAAACAGCAACCCAACTTGCCAAGATTCTGTCAGGGTCGTTAGGGTAGTGATGATCAGTTTCTCAAAAATAAAAATGAAAACAAATTAAACGCGGCTGCTATACATATATTCTCTCGTTTTTTTAAGAAGAATATCATACTCATTTGGGTTTCTAATATGAAGTTTTGTTCGACGATAATTTTGTTGCTTTATTGCAAAGATGGGTCTCTCCAGCTTTCAAACTTTTCCCTGCTGCGTTTTACCTTTGCTTTTAACTCTTTCCTCATGAGAACGGAAAAGAAGCTCTCTTCTCTCACCATTTCTATCTTCTACAGTTCAGATTCCCTGAAAAAGCTCCCATCTCTCCCACCATTTTCCATCGTATGCAGTTCAGATTCACTGTGAAGTTCTGGAATCGAGAGTCTCTGAGAGCTATCCCTTCATAATTCACCCATAAATCGCCAAAAAAGCAGCCCTTTTCCTCAATCTGAAGCAAAAAAAAAAAAAAAACCCCTAGATTCTTTCAAACCCGTCTCCTTTAGTTTTCAACACGGATACTTGAATCGATGTAGAGTGAAACGCCGTCCTCGTTACGGATCCTGTCGTTGTCGTTGTCAAACTTCTGTAGCAGATCCGTCATACTCGCATTTAGGGGTTCTCGAAGAAGAGCAACCTTTGTCCTCTACTTGATCGAACTCGGTAAAAGCTCTCCCATTTACCCATTTTGTCCATTGTGGTTGGAGACACCATTTTCGCTCCACCGCCGTAGTTGATACTATGTGATTACTTTATGTATTTCTGTGTCGTTTTCATTGTGATTGCGTCTCCTTTGCTGTCGTTTAGATTTGATGTCGTTCTCAGTTCCCTTGTGTCTATTTATGTCGTTTCAATGTGACTTTGGTATCCTCTACCGTCGTTTGCATTTGATTTCGTACTGAGTTGTGTTGCGTAACCTTTGTTGTCGTTCAGAGTTGCCTTTTTGTGAGTATGTGTTGTTTCCATGGTGAATTCCACTCCTTTGCCGTCGTTTGGTTTTGATGCTGTTTGTATGTCGTCCTCTTTTCTGGAGAATGTCATCTGCCTATTATTAGATAAATTGATTCTATGAACTAGATAGAACATATAAACTGAGAACTTGGTATTAGCTGTGATGAAATTAAATGAAAGCATGAGAACATTCGCTGTAGGGTTGTCCTTTGATCATCTGGCACTAAATTACCTACGTTAAGTGTATATTTCTAATATCCATCTTAGATTTTTATTAGATTTCATCCTTTTCTAATTTTTGTATGATTTTCAACGTTTAGTAAAACAAGTATTATCAGTAGGTGTCTGTTGTCCTAAGGATCTTCTAAATTTAATTATGATAAAACATAACCTTAATTATCAAATAGGTTTAATTTTGTTGCATGAGGTTGTAAAGACCCCACTTACGTGGCCGTTATAGAGGTACCCCTGTTTTAATACAAGAGTGATAAATCATGAAGAAAAATCAACCATGTTTATTATTTCGAGATAGTATAATTACTAGTAACTTTTATATGAATTAGTTATGCATATTTTATTTTATATTATTTCGAGTTATGCATATTTTAGAAGATCCTTATTGTTTTATGAGAAATTTTATTTAATCAAAATTACAAAGAGATAAGTTCTCTCTTATTTTGTATACTATATGAATCTAAAAAAATAAAAAAATTCTCGTTTAATTTTTCCTTTGGTTAATAGTTGGTTTATACAAGTCAACGACCAAAAGCACCTAACCCTCCTTCAACGGCTAGTGTGACTTTCCCGCCAACTCCAATCACAATTCATAATCAGAAATGCTCTCACAAAAATCTGATGATCAGCTTTACAATCATCTGCTCCAAATCTCAACGTCTGTTGCAAAACCCGATCTTAGTTCCATTTTCTTTTCTCCTTCACACTCGCTCCTTTCCACCCCACAAACAGAAACCCATCAACTGGAACACAACCCACACTCTTGTTCAATCCAATCCTCTTCTCTCTCTTCTCGAGAATTCCAATTCCATCTCCCATTTGAAGCAAATCCAAGCCCGAATGACCATTACCGGATTAATCTCTGACCCCTTTGCTTCGAGTCGTCTTGTCGCCTTTTGCGCGCTATCTGAATCAAGAAATCTGGATTATTGTACCAAGATTTTGCTCAGCTTGGAGAACCCAAATGTGTTTTCCTGGAATGTAGCCATTAGAGGGTATTTGGAAAGCGAATCGCCGAGGGAAGCGCTTGCTTTGTACAAGCGGATGTTCCGAGATGGCGGGTCGTGGCCGGATAATTATACTTACCCTTTGTTGTTGAAAGTTTGTGCGAATTTGCAAGAGAAGTTAATGGGTTTAAAGCTTCTTGGGCATGTGTTGAAGTTGGGTTTTGATGCTGATGTGTTTGTTCATAATGCGGTGATTCATATGCTTGTGTCATGTGGAGAACTGCGGGATGCATGTAAGGCGTTTGATGAAAGTCGTGTGAGAGATTTAGTTTCTTGGAATTCTTTGATCAATGGGTACGCTCGAGCTGGGCTGGCGCATGAGGCGTTAAGGCTATTTCAGGAAATGGAGGATGATAGAGTTAAGCCGGATGAAGTTACAATGGTTGGGTTGGTTTCTTCGTGTGCTCAACTAGGGGATTTGGACAAGGGGAGAGAGTTTCATCGAACTATTCGAGTAAATGGACTGAGTTTGACCGTTCCTCTGGCTAATGCGCTTATGGACATGTATGCCAAGTGTGGTCACCTTGAAGCGGCTCAAGAATTATTTAGTGAGATGACGAATAAAACTGTCGTCTCATGGACTACAATGATAGTTGGTTATGCCAAATTCGGATTTCTGGAAGCCGCTTGGAAGCTTTTGTATGAAATGCCGGAGAATAATGTTGTGCCGTGGAATGCAATGATTAGCGGCTATGTTCAAGCAAAGTGCGGTAAGGAAGCGCTAGCTGTGTTTCATGAGATGCAAGCTAGGAACATAAGGCCTGATGAGATCACCATGGTGGGCTGCTTATCAGCATGCTCGCAACTTGGAGCACTTGATATTGGAATATGGATTCACCGTTATATTGAAAAACATATTGTTTCCTCAAACGTTGCGTTGGGAACTGCTCTTGTTGATATGTATTCCAAATGTGGGAACATCAAAAAGGCCCTTCAGGTGTTTCAAGAAATGCCAGGGAGAAACTCTGTGACTTGGACAGCTATTATATGTGGTTTGGCTGTTCACGGGCACGCAAGCGATGCCATATTTTACTTCGAAAAGATGATTGATACAGGGCTGATGCCAGATGAGATCACCTTCATTGGGGTCTTATCCGCTTGTTGTCATGGAGGCTTGATTGAAGAGGGTCGCAAGTATTTTTCGCAAATGAGATCAAAATTCAATCTTTGCCCCAACTGCAAACACTACTCTTGCATGGTGGATCTTCTTGGTCGGGCTGGTCTTTTGGTAGAGGCAGAAGAGCTTATCATGAGCATGCCTATCAAGGCAGATGCTGTCATTTGGGGTGCATTGTTCTTTGCTTGTCGCATTCATAAAAATGTTGTGATGGGAGAAAGAGCAGCTTTCAAACTTTTTGAGTTGGATCCTCATGATAGCGGAAATTATATCTTGCTTGCAAGTATGTATGGGGAAGCAAATATGTGGGAGGGGGCAGAGAAGGCACGGAAGATGATGAGGGAGAAAGGAGTAGAGAAGACTCCCGGCTGTAGCTCAATTGAGGTGAACGGCATTGTATGTGAGTTTACCGTCAGAGACAATATGCACCCTCATTCACGGCAAATATACGACTGTTCGTTTCAGTTAACAAGAGAAATAGAGATGGTTGGTTCTGTACGAGGTGTTCGTACATTCAGGGATTACTTTTTCGTTGGTGCGGAATTTGGCTAATGAATGGCTAATATGTATGTCAGCTTTGTCAAATTGTAGTCAAGCAACTACAAACTTTCAATGAAGCACATAACAATGAAGAAGAGTGCCGAAGGACCTGGTGTCTAAAACGTTGAAGAAATGTCCAAAAGAGTGCATGTTGAAGGTACATGATGCTTTTTAAGTATAATTGCGTAAAGGGCTCTATAGCATAATCTGGACCACCAAGTAAATTCCAAAAGAAGACAATTTTATTGATTTTCTTTTTGACTGCCTTCACCAGACTATGAAACCTGAAGCTTTTTGTCTTTAGCTTGTACTCTTATGACTATGAAATTCTCTATCATTCTAAATGGGTATTGGTGTATTTAAAAAAAAAAAAAAATGCGATGGGAGATATGAAGTTCAGTTGACTCTGAACTTTTATGAATATAGCCCCGTTTATTTTGTTAGTTTAGTTCAGTTCAACTCAGTTTTAACGGTGAGCACAGTTTAAATTAGTGTTTGGTAAACATGTGGTTCGTAATTTCGCATTTTGTTGCTTTTCTTTGACTTCAAACATTTTCCCCCCTGTGCTGTGCCAGTGCAGGTGTTTGTTTTACTAGGAAAACGAGTAAACATTATTAGTATTGTTAACCAGCTTATCAGCAATCTCATCTTCTAGAAAAGTGCCCAGAATTTTTTGGTTCCCCGGGTATCTTTCCGTAACCTTCTTCAGATTCAGTCTTACCCAGCTTGCTTCACCATAGTTTTACCAGAGCTGCTATATCCAAACATGCTGCTTCTCTGATTGATTGTCTGAAACTTTTGCTATAATACCCGGATGATTAAATGTACTCTTTACTCTGTTTTTTCTATGTCGAAGAAATATTTAAGCCAGTTAGCTCCTTTACAGTGTCATACAGGGGCCAACATATAACAAGGTTAGCCAAACTGACACACGAAAAAAAAAAGAAAAAGAAAAGGCGTCCGTGGAATGTGCACAAACTGTAGAGCTGTGAACTGAAGCTCCTGAACAGAGAGACTGAACTGAAGCTCCTGAACAGAGAGAGAGAGAGAGAGATTTGTGAAAAGAAATCATGTACTTATTTTGTAATTGATTTTTATTTGCTGAGCAGCCAGCCAGCGAGTCAGCAGGCTTTTTAGATGCCAAAAATGAGATAATTGTTTTCTCTTAAGAGTTTGGTATGACACGTATGCGGACAAAAAGAAAGAAAGAAAAGCATATTATATAATATATATATATATATATATAATGATGTGGGCTTGCCTTCCCTTGCACGCCGAGTTATTTGTTCCATTCTGATAATTCACTCATTCATGTCTGCTTCTTAGTGACCCCTCTCTCTCACATGCATGACAGCCTTTGCCATTTTCTCAGAGCTGTGCCTGCTACCACCCCATGGCGGCCCCTACAGCTCAAATCGCCCATGAATATATATATACACACACACATATACATATATATATATATATATATTATTGGAGATCAATGTAATAAGTGATAATGGGTAAGAATAAAAAGCTCTCTGTTTTGGGGTCGAACTGTTAAAAGGGAAAAATTTTGGGGAAACTTCAGACGGGAAGGATATTTCCAAGGAAAAAATATTTTACCTCGTCTATGGCTCTAATGCTATAGGATTCACGTTTTATTAGTTTTATTAGTGGATAAAAGCCTTGTAGTATTGTTCTTTTTAAGATTCTAATATGGATCAAGAATGACAAAACAATCATATAACAACCATCTTCATTAGTCAAAATGGCTTTATTTTGGAGGACAAATAGGTAACAAATTAGATACCTAGTTCCACCACCAATGTGAACTTATGGAAGTTTGGAAGTGTAAGGAGAGGTAATAGTTTAATTAACTACTTGTTGGGGACTATATCAAACACTTGCAAATTTGGAATATGTAGAAGGAGAAAAAAGAATAAATTAAAATGGCAGTGGCAGAGGACCTAATCATAGTGTCTAATGAGCGCGCGCACACATGCCACATTGAGGCACTACTACTACTTTTTGGAATTATTTCTTTTTGTGGACCTCAAACCCACATGTAGGAAATCTCACGCTAGCATTCCTAACACATGAGAACTCTTCATCCACACGTAATAAAGTAGACCCCATGAAAGAAATTCCAAAAAGTCTTTGTATAATTGATTCCTCATCATGGATTTCTTAAAAAAAAAAATTAAAAAAAAAAAAGAAAACAAAGAATTTCATCTGCTCAGATAACATGCAGAAATGCATATGTTCAATCTTTTCTCTACAGTTCTCTGATGATTCTAGTGGTGTGAACATTCATATTAAAAATTTCAAACTTCCTTGAATTCTGTACCAAAGTTCTGTAATATTCCCAAATCACAAATAGTGTATTTTACTTGCATAAAAAGAGACTTTTGTTATAAAAAAAAAAAAAAAAAAACCAAGAAGTCCCAATACATTTTGTAGATTAATAGTACGGAAAGAAGGGGCAAACTTTCTTAAATTAATGAGTTCTTTTGTAGGCCGATTCGTAACGAACCTCAACTGACACCAACTTCCTTTTGAGGGGAAGTCAGATGGTTTTGGTGATCTCAGTTCAACCAAATTTATGGCCCTCTTGCCTCACGCAAGCCAACCACTAATTGCAAACCCCACCCACAATCTCAGAATTGTTGAGCGAAAAGAGGAGAGGAAAAAAAAAAAAAAAAAAAAAAAACCACAATCTCAAGATTTGGTTCAATGCCATTTTTGGTACATGGCTTTCTATGTCTCATCTCATGCATTGTGGAGCCATCTTTCGCATGCCAAATGGGGGCAGTTGTGATATTGCAATGTCACACTTTTTTTTAGCACCCTTTTAGAATGGGGGTAAAAAAATTTATGTCGAGACCTTTTTTTTTTTTTTTTTTTTTAAATTTTAGTTTTCTTTTATTTTTTTCCTTTAGTTTCATCATCAATAGGGACACATAAATGTTGTTGCTGAAAAACCTAAAATGTAGCTTTGCTTCTCCTCATGCATTAATTGCATAAAAATTTGATGTTCGAACCTTCTCCAATGAAATTGAAGCATACAACTTACCAAAACACTATGAAAATCCAAATTGAATCAAAGCTCACAAGGGCAGGTGGTTAAGCTCCCATTTACTACAACAGGTGTCATATTAAAACCCAGTTGGTTGGTTTTGGTTAATTAGTAATTATTGGGACATCAAATCAAACTATTATAATTTATGATGAGTTTTTACTATGGGGCCACCCAGTATTGTCTAAGAAATCTTCTCATTGTATCCGCCCTTCATACATATACATATGATATGTATATGAAAGTACCAAATGAGGTGGGCAATAAAATTAAGTGCCCTCACCATAGGAATTTCTTAATTTCTGAAAAAAAAAATGAAGTAAATTAATCAGGAAATGATAAAAAGATAAATACCAATTGAAGCAGCCTTTTAGGACATTGTATTACTATTGATAATGCATGTTTCTAAATATTTAATACGATTAAAGTTTTATTAAAATAAAAAATCAATTGAAAATTGATAGAATTTCAAACATATATATTTGACGGTTTCATACCTAATCTTATTAATATTAAGAGCCCGTTTGGTTTATGGATTAGAACCATTTTTTATTTACGTGTGTTTTTTATGAGAAAAAATACTGTAGCGAACCATGAACCATGATTTGAATCAAAAAATGAATCCTCCAACCAAATGAGCTCTAAGGAGTTTTTACGGTTAAGTATGGTGAAAATTATGTTTTTATCGGTAGATTAATTTTTAAACGGTCAAATATATAATAAGAACATGACGCATTATAATTTTTATTACAAATTTATACATATTTAATTATTAAAAAATTAATTTAACAATTAAAAATAATTATTTTTATTGATGGAGTAAAATAACATACTGTACGATTAAAGATTCCTCTTAATCTTATTATAGAGGTTTTTTTATATATATATTTCTCGATAATGAAAATTATAAGAATAAAATTAGGAAGAGAGAAAGGTGGTGGGTGGGTAAGGAAGGTAGCCAAAGAAAAGACGGGCAACTGTTAAAGCAGGGAAAAACAGAGGAATGGTTTTTAATGAGTCAGCCTTTTTTATCGTATGACGCGTGACACCCGATCCCAATTTCTCTCTCTCTCTCTCTCTTCCAACGGACTTCGCGTGTATCTGCAAACCCACTCTCTCTCTCTCTCTCTCTCTCTGCTTAAAACAGACGAACACAAATAGAAAAGAGAGAGAGAGAGAGAGAGAAAGAAAGAAGGCGATTATTCCCTCTCATCTTTTCTATTTGTGTTCGTCAAGAGAGAGAGAGAGAGAGAGAAAGAAAGAAGGCGATTATTCCCTCTCATCTCATCTCATCGAATGGAAAGCTATTCCTTCTCGTAAACAATCGGAAGCTATTCCTACGCAGAAAAGCGATCAATGTCGGTTCTTTAATCCCTCAGTTTCACTCTTTTGGAATCATTCTTCCTCTTGTATTTGTTTTATTTATCATTTCTTTTGTTTTCATTTTCATTTTCTTGTTTTTGTTTGTTTTCTTTATATTGCTCTGATCCGTCAAGAGCTTTGCTCTCTCCGTATCTCGCATTTTCCCGAGAAAATTTGGTTCTCAAACTGCAGCAGACCAGATTTTCTCGGCGTGGCGGTTTTCTCTTCTAGTTCTTTTTTCTCTTTCTCGTATATTGATGGATGTTGGATATCGGCATTCTGTAATGAGGTATTCGCAGACTTTCTTTTTGCGTTTGATTGTGCGGAAAACTTGAAGAAATGAAGGAAAATTTTGTCTCTTGCGTTTGAATTAAATGGAGGAAATGAAGGAATCGCCTCTAGTTTCGTTTGCTAATTGATCGAAGAAATTTTGATTAATTGATTCTGTCTGCTTAGTTTCTTTCTCTGAATTGCGTCTACGATTTCTTCATTGCCAATAGGAAATTTGCAGAATTAAAGCCGGAATTTTTATTATCCTGACATTGATCTGATTCATTCTTTATCTAATTTTCTGGTTTAAGCAAATAATTTCAGCAAAGATGACCGTCAAATGTTCATATTTAATTTTCTGGAAAATTCCTTTGAAAGTTATTTTCTTTGTTGATTTTTACTTTTATAAAGTAAAAGAGCCTTTTTGTAATGTAATTAGTCATAGTTTGTGAAGAATCTGGATGCATTATTGGTTTCTTCGCTTCTTACAATTTGCATGCCGAAGCTCTTTAGTTTACTTTTAGGTAATTTGAGTTTTGGTTTAAATTTGCAGGAATTGCAGAAAAACACAGAGCCGATCGGCGTTTTCTCCTGTTTGATTTTGTTTTTGTTCAGTCCTTTTGGAGACGTGAATTTGTCGATAGATCAGGTTGATGGCTCTATTTGTGACTTTTCATGTTAATGTCACTGCGATGTTTTAGATTTTGGTTCTGATCTGTTGTATTTTGGTGTTACAGTTTAGTCGTTAAAAATGAGTTGGAACCCACACATGGAGGTTCATTACGTTAATACTAGTTATCCTTACAGCTCAGCGGGTAGCTTTATGGAATATTTTGAAGGCCTTACGTATGAGCATGTGAATTTCATTTTTTCTGGTGCTTCACATGCTCAGGTACTTTCTTTTGAAATCTCTGTGAATATTACTTGTTATGATTTCAGTGAAGATATTCTCAATAGCTTATAGGATTACGTATTGGATTTCAGTTGTTTGAATGATACCTATATATATATATATATATATTTTTTTTTTTTCTTATATTGCAAAATAGATTTGCAGGATTAATTTAATTTACTTAGTGATCAGCTATAGATGTTGAAAGCAGGATTGTTCTAAGCTTTTATTGTTACTTTTAAGTTATGTTATTATTTACTTTCTTACTGCCAGTAATTCATTGAACCTTAAGTGTTACCTGACACTCTTAACTATTTCATTACTTAAGCAAAGTTAAGATGTTCCTACTCTTTTTTTTTTTTTTTCTTTCTTTTTTTTCTTTTATTTTCTTTTATAGGATAGTGTGTATCCTTCCCCAAGTACTAGTTTTTACAAGTTTGGGTTATCTGAACCCGGGAGCGGTTTGTATTATGATGTCCCACACACTTATGGGGTGCATGATTTCGAGCTGCGAAATGATGAGTACAGAAGGCCCTCAGAGAACTCTTCAACAATGACCAATGACCAGTCTGCGGCAGCAAATTCAGAGTGGGAAGGAAATGCAAATATTAATACACGTGGCAATCCTGTAGAATGTGAGTTCTTTTGCCTATATTGGTTTCAGAGTTTGTAGTAATTCTGTCATTCAGGAGTCCTTTCATAAGCCAAAATAAAAATTTGACTGCAGTAAATACTAGATCAGGCATGTGTTTTTTTTTTTACTTGGCCAGTTGTTGGTGCCTTCGGTTCAGCGGCATAAATGGGTTTTACTGATGCTGGACGGTTTTTGTTGAAATGAAAAGGGAAGAGGACTATTATATCATTTCAAGTAGTTCATTTGCAAACTTTTTGGTGTACCCGAGAAAATAGTAGCATTTTTATGAGAGAGGAAAATCGGCTGTTTTAGTTGAAACTTAAAAAGCTCAGCTTTTTAAGAGTTTCTCAGAGAAATTCTTAATTTCTGGTCATTTATATTTCTACTATTTTCTAAAACCTAATGACTTCGCACTATTCTATATTCACCTCAACTGTCCTTCGATGGTATCTTTTTGCCTCTTAGAATATACGAAAATTAAACTTGTCTCTCAAGTATCTTTCACTTTTCAGGTCCAAGGAGACATCACAGTTCTCATGATTATCAGGTATGTAGCTCACATGAATAGTTTCTCTCTCTCTCTCTAAACACAAACAAATTTCCTTCCAAAAATATGTTCACTCTGCTTCTGTCCAAAATTGTTTGTTCTAGATTATTGTTGTAACTTGCATACTTGTCATTTTCTTTTGAATCAATCCTGTGATGGTTGAACATCTTGATGAACTGAATCATTTTTCTTCGGGAATTATGCAGGTCATTTGGCAAGATAATATTGATCCTGATAATATGACTTACGAGGTTAGAGCTTGAAAAGATCTGCAACATGCCCATCCTCTTGATTCATGCATGTCTTACTTATATTAATCTGATTGTATGTATTTTTTTTCCCCTTATGATTATGGGACAGTTGATAATCTTGCACTGAAATCATGTCATGTGGAAGAAGAAAACTTTTGAACACAAGTTGTCTGAATTTATAAAAATGCAATTGAAAATGATTGAATAAATTCACTTCTTAATTGAAATAAATTGCACTTTGAAATGTAGTTTATATTCTGGCTCAGATTTGACTTTAGATGTTTTGGTCACTAGATATTGTTTGAGGTTGCTTGAAGGCAAAATTTTGGCCAATCAGATAATATTCCTTGGCTGGGTTCTTTGATATGTGCGAATTGCGATTTGTTATATGCCAAGAAGTTGCTCTATTTTCTTCCCTCTTTATTCTAATACCTTTTTTTTGGATGAATTGTTCTAATACTATTATTTATATGATAAATGATGAGTAATACAAAGTTGGAGGTCTTTCACGTTCAGGAATTACTCGAGTTGGGTGAGGCAGTTGGAACTCAAAGTCGAGGTCTTTCGCAAGAGATGATTGCTTTGCTTCCAGTCTCAAAATACAAGTGTAGCTTCTTCTCGAGAAAGAAGTCACGAAATGAGAGGTAAAAATTTGAACTTTGGAATTGCTAGCATTCGAGTTGTGTATGCTTGAAATTTAGATTTTTCTGTTTTCTGGAACTCTTCATCCCTTTCACCTGTACCTATTCAAGTTTGCATTGTATTCCTGGACCTAAATCAGTATTAAGTAAAAATTCAAAAAATTGTTAGCTGTACAATGAATTAGCAGTATAGGAGATCAGGCCATAAGTTTGGAGGGGCTGTGTTATTTTAGTTGGCAGGAGATGAACATAAATCAAATAAAATGAGAGAGAAACTAAAAGATCGGTTTTGAGATTTTATCTTACAATATATCTGTAGAAATGTTGGACTGAGTTACATGTATGGAAATGGATATAAAGTTGCAATTTTTATTTTTTATTTTTTATAAACCATTCATTAAACATGTTTTTTTTTTTTTTTAAAACCCATTCTTTAAACATTTTTTTTTTTTTTTAAAACCCATTCTTTAAACATTTTTTTTTTTTTTTCCCCTCTGTTGCACGTAGATGTGTGATTTGCCAGATGGAATATAAACGAGGTGACCGCCGAATCACTTTACCATGCAAGCACGTCTACCATGCTGGTTGTGGCACCAGATGGCTTAGCATCAACAAGGTAAAACACTTGGCCTTTCAGATTTAACAAATATCAAACAAGTGGTTTATCGTTATTATCCCAGCCTGAAATTCAGCTGACAATCTTTCATGCTTTTTAGGCCTGCCCCATATGCTACAAAGAGGTGTTTGGTGCGGCGTCAAAACAATAGGAAACACTGACTGATAAGCACGAAGGAAGAGAACATTTGTTTTTCTCTGTTCCTCGAGTTTGGGGTATCTTTCTTCCATATACGAATGATGTTTGTTTCAGGTTTCCACTTTTTTCTTTTCCCCCAACTAGTCTTCCACTTTCTTTAGAATCATTTGATTAGCTTTTGTAATAAATCAAATATTATGAACTTGATACGAAAAGGCTGTACCAGAAGTCTAGGAACTATGCTTTCAGTTTGCATGCTTCATCTTATCCCGTCCGTCTTCCCTCCCTCCCCCGATTTTCATTTTAGTATTTCATTTTTGATGTACAGCTATAACTGTTAAAATGGTTGTCAAAAAAATTGGGTTTTCTTTTCTTTTTCGTTTTCCCCTTGACGAGTTCTGGAACAATTGTTATACGTGGATTGTAGATTGCTATAGATATTGTACTGATGGATAATTTGAGCTGTAGATCACGAATTATTTAAATCTTGCATGTCGATATACGTGGATAATTTGTTTTCCTGTACTGATGGAGATACGTGGATTAAAGGACAATTTTGCATGTCGAGCAGTGAGTCACTAACTGGTCATTGTATCAGTGTGGTGAAGTGAATTAGAGGAACACCGCTTTTAGATAGTTGTATTTGAATGTATCGATTTACACACAGATAATGCGGATGAATAACTAGATTCTCCATATGCGGTACTGAGCTTAATTTATACTCCTAATTAGGCCATTTAGTGTGGTATTGTATTGTGGCCTAATGTCACCATCTGGTGAAGAGTTTTTGAATGGTCTAATTATTTATTATCGTCCGTTGGAAGAATTGCCTCCTTCAACGTCATCATTATGTAAACAAAAATGACGGGAACGTTTATGAATAACAAATTTCTATGGCAAGCTCAAGAAGATTCAGCAAAAAGAAAATAAAAAAGGGTAGAAAGTTTACCACAACTGAGAAAACCATCCTAGAAGTAAGAAATGATCGTCGGAGAAGGCATAGCTTGCAGTATTGCTGTTAGTTCTTAAGTAATCATTTTATTTTGCGATTTCAATATTCAAAAATTACAACCTTAACAAAATAATAACATAGTAAAATTTGCAAATGTACTCATGCATTACACGATACCAACACTTGAATATTTTAGTTTTGTAAATATATCGTTTTATTTTTACAACCATAATGTATTTTTTTTTTTTTTTCACAAGCCAACATCAATGCCGAGAATTCTTCTTACAAACCAACAAGAAAGCATCAGAGTAAGATACAAATCAACAAGAAAGCATCAGAGTAAGAGGTAAAAGACCAATAACACAAGTTATGAGCAGTCTTGTTCATGATCTAAGAAGGGTAATCTAGGATACACAACTTTCTCACTCATAAGGAGAAATAGCAGATGTTTGCTTCTTCTTTTTTTTTTTTTTCCTAAAAGGAAAAATGTTCAGTTTTTCTTTCAGAGAAAATACAAGGGAGAAAGAGAAAAATAGACCAAGACTTGAGATGAATTAAAATTAATAGGCCAATAGTTTACATAAGTTAATAAATAGGTCAAATTACTGTTTTTGTTCATAACTTGTCTGGTTATGAACCATAACTTGATAAATTATTGTCCATAAATCACGATTTTTGTCCATAACTTGTCTGGCTATGAACCATAACTTGACAGGTTTGTCTATAACTTATCTGGTAATTAACCATAATTTGACAAGTTATGACCTATTAATTTCTATAACTAAAAATTGGCCTATATACTTTCTTAAACTTTTCATATTGACCTATTTTCTACTATTTCCGAAAATACAACACATAGCAAATCTCATATATACAAATGCGGTAAATAGCAAAATCTTAATTAAAATTTAGTAAAGAGCATATTTGTAACAAATTCTAGTCATCTTATCATAAACTACCAAAATTGCTCCTATTTGAACTACCTATTCATGAAACCCTGAACACAAAAAATTTTGAGATTTCATTGAGGTTTTACAAAATTATAAAAATGACCGTTTTTATTAATTTAGCGGTCAATTATTAATTAATTCAGTGGTCAATCACTGATTGACTTAAATTTATCATAGATTAACTTAATTATTCTTTGTTATTAATCAATATTAATTAATAATTAACTAAAATTAATAAGTAATTAATTAATTTTAATCAATAAATTACATATTTATTAATGTTAAACTATTAATAAATTAATAATAAATTAATCAATTATGATTGATTGTAAACTTGACTGTGGTTTATTAGTTAATCACTACGTAAACAAAATTATCATTTTCATAAAATAAAAAAATTTCGGCCAGAAAAGAGCTGATTAAATAATGCTACCCACCACAATTTCCTAAAATTTTTCTCGTCTCCCTCCCTCTCTTGCCATCTCTCTCTCTCCCCCCCATCTCTTCCTGCCGCCGTCAATCTGCTTTCTCTCCTCAATCTCTCTCTGATGCCGCCTTCCTGACGTTGGAGATCTGTCTCATTGGCCTGACCTCCCTCTGTTTCTCTCTCCTCTCGGCTCTCGCCGGAATACGGGCTCTGCTCGAGCCGAAGAAGCGAGGATAGTGGTATTGCCGGTATACGGGCTTGCCTCCACGACGGTGTCGTTAACGATCCGATATCGCCGTTCACTTGAGCATGCCTCATTGCCGGTGTGCCGCCAGCCTCGTCGTCATCACAGGAGAAGCGTACAGATGATCGCTTCAGGGTGAAAGTGAGGGGCAGAGGGTGTTTTGGGAATTTTGGAGTGTAAGATTCAATTTATATCTATCATTTCTGGTAATCTTAAAAGCGTGCTACTATTTTAACCATCCACCCCTAAAAATGCTCTTTGGCTCTATCTCCCTTTCTTTTACATACTACTACTTTCAGGTATAAAAATACCAATACTATTCTTTATCTCAAGGTTAATCTCTTGCCTTCTTTATCAACGGCGATTCGAGTTAAAATATAATTTTATAAGAGAATTTTTTATTATAATAAAAAAAATTAAATATAATTTTTAATAATAATTTTTAATTAAAATTAAAAATTTAAATCGATAAAAAAATAAATGGGAACCCTATCTCCATCTCTTGTCTCTTCTCGCACGACGTCACCAAGGGATCCTCCTTATAGTAAAACACGCGATTTATGTGCCGTAGGGGTGATAATTCGTGTTAACGGATCGTGTTCGTGTCGTGTTGAACCCCTCAGTTGACACGAACACGACCTGTTTATTAATTGTGTCAAAATACAATATCCAAACATATTAGCGGGTTGACACGACACGACACGATTAAACCGTTTATTAAACAGGTCGTAAACGTATCGTGTCAACTCGTTGATTACCTGCCAACACGTTTATGAAACAGGTCGTAAACGTGTCGTGTCAACCCGTTAATTAGACCTGCCAACACGTTTATGAAACAAGTGATTAATAGGTTGTGTTAACATATTTTTGAACCTATTTCAGAACCTATTTCTGAACATGTTTCTCAACCTGTTTAACATGATATAAAGACATTACATAATCTAAATTTAAAATTAAAACAAACACATGAAAGTCTCTCACAAATTAAAAAATAAACACATAAAAGTCTCACAAATTAGAAAACAAACATACATGATTAATAATTAAACATTTAAATAATTTGTTGCAGTGGGGGGACTCTAAGTACATCATTACGTTCAGGAGAAGTTGATCCCTGTGAGAAAGGCTCCTATTCTTTTAATGAAAAGTTGAAGATATCTTGTGTAAGATCCTCCACCTTTTTATTGAAATCTACACGAAAATAAATATATATAGATACAAGTTAGTTCAAAATCAATATAGGAAATATACATAATTTAAATAAGTTTGAAACCACTTTTGTCTCTATATAACCAATCTTTGGTACAAACAAGTGCTTCAACTATCTTCGGTTTAAGTGAGCTACGAAATGAATTAAGAACTCACTACCAACACTAAATGTAGCTTCAAAAGCAACTGTTGAAACAGGGATAGCCAATATATCACAAGCCATAGAAACTAGTGCTGGATATCGAAATTGGTTTGATTTCCAAAAGGAAAGGATATCAAGCTCCGCGGTCCTAGCCAGTCTTGGCTCATCCAAATAAAGGTCAAGCTCTGATTTCTGTGATGCGGTAGTAGACTCAACTGAAGACATCTCATCAAATTCTTACAAAATGAGAAGGAGATATGATAAGAATACACAAGCAGACATAAGCATAGAGCATCCGCATTACTAATAAATAGAGGAATTACCTTGAATATAGCATCCACATCATTATTTTCTTCTTTTTCCATCATAAAAGATTCAAAAGCATTGGTCTTTTGGCTAGTTGAATCCTTTTTTTTTGTACTCTTCAAAAATAGAGTACAACTTACTCCTCATTGATATGCATTCAAGACAATCATCTCCATAAAGCTTTTTGTAACTGAACTCAACAAGCCCAAGCTTAAAACGAGGATCTAGAACACATGCTAAAGCCAAGGTAAGATGGAATTGAGACCTATACTTTTGAAACTTGCCCCACATTGCTGTTGCCATATACTTTAAGTACTCATCATCACCTTCTGAATATTGTTTCAACATGAAGCAACAATGCCAAATGGAAGGGAAGTACAAGTTGGCAGTGGGATACTTTGTTCTAGAAAATTTAAGAGTTGCATCATAGAACAACTTCAAAAAAGTTTTAATCTTTTCAACTTTATCCCACTCGGCACTAGAAGGACAATGCTTGTAGTTTGAATCACTCAACTCTAAATGTTGAAATACACGGCGATAGTAAAGAGCACTTTCAAGCATAAGATATGTCGAGTTCCACCTAGTTGGTACATCTTAACGCAACCATTTCTTATCACCAATTGCAACTAACTTCACACAATCTAAAACTTTTGCTTCCTCACTTGGGGTCCCTTGACATATTTGACACTATCACGGATCTTAACAATAGAATCATCAATCTGCTTCAAACCCTCTTGAACAACTAAATTTAGTATTTGTGCACAACATCGCATGGGAAATAGATTGCCATTGTGTACAAGAACCCCTTTCACAACTAGTTGCTCTCTTAACATGTCAACAGAAACCCCATTCACAGAAGCATTATCTAATGTCACACTAAACACCTTATTCTCAATTCCCCAGTCACTCAAAAAACCATAAAGTTTTTAGACAAAGCAACGCCACTATGTGGGGGTGGCATAAAACTAAAGTTTAACACTATTTTCTGCAAGTTCCAATTCTTATCTATGAAATGCGCAGTGAGACAAACATATCCATCACTAGTCAAAGAACTCCATGCATAAGAAGTAAAGCTAATTCTACCTAGAGTAGCCTCTAACATGCATTTAATTCGAAGCTTTTCCTTCTTGTAAAACTTTAAAGCGTAAGCCTTTGCAGTATTTCTAGAGTCCAATTGAATTTGAGGGTGCAAGTACTGAAATAGAGACCTTATTCCCGCATATTCAACAAAACTAAAAGGTAGATCATGCATGACAACTAACTCACGAAATTTTTCGGGATCATACTTACCTCTACCAAGTGTCATTGCACCAGCTTCTTGGGCAATGAGCATCTGCCCTATATCACGGTAGGAGGTTTTCAGACAATTCACAAGATGTCATTTCAGATTACCAGTTTCGTACTTGCTGTCCGCGAGGTACACAGAGTTACAATGTTTGCACTTGGCCTTCAATTTCTTGTTCAGACCCAGAGGAAGATGAACAAAGTGACTCCAAACTTTTGAGGTCAGCTTCCTTTTTCTTTTCTAGAGTTTAACGCCTTGAGTTTTGGTATTCAAAGTCAATCCATCAATCTCTTCAACCTCAACATCCACACTTTGAGACTCAATTGACTCAAGATCAATTTCCATTGTGTTAAATTAATCTACACAAAATAAAATATTACTTAAACATTAGTTTAATTGTGGATGAAAAGAGCATATTCCAATTGCTCTTTACCACGGCCCTCGTTTAATTATGAATGCAATGATAGGTTTTTAAGATTAAATAAATAATTTGATAACCAGAAAACACGATCAAGTCACAGTTCACATGCATGAATTAACTCTAAAGTAGATAAACAATTCTAAACCTTGATTCATTCTAACCAATTGACTCTCCATAAAACTAACTTTCAACGATTTACCTGTCACTTCCTCACATACTCCTGCTAGAATCACATGTGCAATTCTTTCGGTGTAAAATGTTTCAACACAAAGGTTCAACAAAGCTCATAAAATCACTGCAACACTACTTCCCCGCAATGTCTATGAAAAGTAAGATATTTATTGAATTACAAATCCATGATCCCAAACAAACTCACTTTAATCACGTGGACTGAAAAATCAGCTCACACCAACACAAGAACCAACCAAAATAAAAAGAAGCTAAGTTCGTCCTTGATTTTGTTAGACCACGCTCAATGTTTCTAATCAACTCCAAACAGAGTTAAAAAGTTCATAATTTCACATTTAGCATATTCCAATTACTCTCCAAGGCCGAATCCGTTCCCCAAGCAAACCATAGCTCAAATTAAATCATCAAAATAAAAACAAAAAATGGGCAGGGGAAATACCTGTTGAAGGCTGAATCCGTTCCCCAAGCAAAGAATTTGCTCCCCAAGGCCAATTTTGACGGAGAGAGTGGAGGGTCCAGAAAGAATGAGGCGGAGAGGAAAGAAGAAGAAGAAGAAGAAGCGGCGAAGGTGGGTGAGGGCGAGGGTGGGTGGGTCTGGATTGAGAGAAGCGGTGCTCCTCCGGTGGATTGAGAGCTCAGGCGGTGGTCCTCCGGTGGACTAAGAGCTCAGGCGATGGAGAGGAGAGTTAAGAGAGAGTGGAAGTCGAAGGAGAGGAGAGTCGAGAGACAGGGGGTTGGACTTTGGAATGTTGAGCTTGGGCGGCTGTGACTTGCGAGATTAGGAAGTAGGAACTTATAAATGCTGAAACATTTTTAACCTAGGTAATAAACAGGTAACAAATGGGTTATATAATCGTGTTACCCAAATATGACACGTTTAATAAATGGGTTATTGCGGGTTGGCAGGTCAACATGAAAATGATACGTTATTTAATCGTGTTTCGCGGGTTCAACCTGATTTTAACATGAACCTATTTATGATAAACCCAAACCTGTTAATTAGGGGTGTAAATCGGTCGGGTAGGGTAGGGTTGAGCCGAAAAATTGAGCCTACCCGACTAGTGCGGGTTGAGAAAATTTTGGGCCGCGACACTCTCTTAAGTCTACAAACCCGCAACCTTTCGGGTGACATCGGGTAGGGTCGGGCTACTCGGGTTGGTGAAAACCAATTTTAATCTATGACTTCATCAATTTTAATCTAGGAGGCTCTTATATGCAAATAAATGATAAAATACTATTGTAGTAAATGAGCAATAAATGATATATGCAAATACTATTGTAGTAAATAATTACACAACAAAATTGCGGCATAATAAAATATAAAGACTAATAACTCATATCACAATATGCATAAAGTAAGAGTGATCTCAAGGACCACATGATCACTTTTTAGTCAATTAATCTGTGCTTGTTACATAAGAAATCATTATCAAACATAACATGTTTTTCCTTCAATAGGGGGTCTAAATGCAAGGTGAACAATTAAAACACTCACTTTGAAATCAAACACTTCCAATATAAATAAAGAATGTCCTAATTCAACAACTATGGCATACAAGCATTTTTTCCACAAATCGTGAATCCAAAACATAAATAAGTTAACAGTTTAAAAGCATAAAGTCCATAAACTTATGAAAGTAAGAATTTGAAGTGTTGAACATTGTTTTACCTACTTTGAACATGTTCGGCCGGGTAGGGTTACCCCGGGTTCATGTAACCCCACCCCGCGCCCCTACCCGCGCAGTACGGGTTAGGTATAATTCAAACCGAAAATTAAATAAAAAATTAGAAACCCGTGATTTTCGGGTAGGGTCGGCTCGGCTCGGCCGAGTTCGTCGGGTTCGGGGTGATTTCTTACAGCCTTACTGTTAATTTCGTGTGAATTTCGAGTCGTGTCGTCGTGTCCCTACCTGAATTGCCAGCCCTAATGTGCCGAATTTTGTGGTTCGCTAGAGTAAAAGCGACATGTCGCTTATGTGTATGATTAGGACACGTCGTTTAACTTAAACGACGTCAAAGTTGCGTTTGAAAAAACGACGTACGGTGTCATATTGAGATAGGAAGCATGTTCCCTTATTCACTTCACTTTTACCTTTGCGAAGGAAAAAGAGCGGTAGTCCACTTGCTCCGAAGTAAATCCCTAGAAATTCCCTGAGTTTCAATTGAAATTTTCTGTAAACCCTAATTCTACACTCTTTATCTCAGTTTCGTCATTGTTAATTTCTGCTCACATAAAATTACCAGGTATGAATCATCTTCTTAGATTTTCCAGTTCGTTTTTCCCCATTTTTTTTTCTTTTCACAGGTTTTCGATTTCATGTAATTTTTGTGAGATGTATACTTTAAATGGATTTGATTTCCTCAAATCATAGGCTCAGTTTGGAATTTGGATTTCACTGGAGGAAGAAAATATGGAAGAAATTTTAGTATAGAAAACGTGATTTCTTTTTCCATTAAGTTAGCTGAGGAAAACAAATTTTCAATTTGTCGCGATTCATAAAATTAACTGGGATTGAAAGTGTCGACTAATCTGTTAAAATGGAGCTTTTCTGATTCTAGAAAAAGTGTACAGCTCTTGAAATTCGATTTTCCTGTAAAAAGCTCTCTTTTTCCCTATATTTTGCTTACTTTTTACGAAATCTTTTGTCTGATTGTTAATATTGTCGTTTTGATAGAAGAAATTTGTTGCCGAGATCCTAATTTTGTTGACAAGTTCAACATCTTGAGTCTTCATGGACATGGAATGGTCTGAATCGAGGTATGAGCAACGTGAAGAGAGAGATGATCGAGATGAATCTCCTAATCATATCAAGGATAGGAAGAAAAGCAGTCGAGGGGAAGAAAAAGATCATAGAAGTAAAGAACGAGAAAGGTCGAAGAGGAGCAGTGATGACGTCTTGATGGAAAGAGTGAAAGAGGCTAGAGATGTAGAAAAGGAGCGGGGTTTTGCTAGGGAGAGGAGGAAGGATGATAGAGATGAGCGGGATAAGAGGAAGGATGATAGAGATGAGCGGGACAAGGATAGAAGCAGAGAAAGTAAGGTTAGAGAGAAAGATCATGATCGAGAAAAAAACAGAGAAAAAGAGCGTGAAAGGGATAGAGATCGAAAAGATCGAGTGAAAGAAAAAGACCGCGAGAAGGAGAGGGATGTTGAAAAGGATAGTGATCGAGGACGGGATAAGGAGAGGGGAAAGGAGAAGAACAACGACAGGGATAAAGAAAGGGAAAAGGAAAGGGACAAGGGACGGGAAAAAGATCGAGAGCGAGAGAGAGAGAAACATAGAGACAGGGAGAAAGGGAGAGAAAATTACAAGGATACAGATAAAGAGAAAGAGAAGGCGAAAGAGAAGATTAAAGAGAAGGAGAGGGAGGCAGATCAAGATAAGGAGAAGTCAAGAGATAGAGTAAGCAAGAAAAGTGTAGAGGAAGATTACGAGTTGGGCAAGGATGGGGGAAGAGATGATAAAACTAAGCTGGATGACGATAATAAGAAGGATAGAGAAGCTAAGCAAGGGAATGTTTCGCAGTATATAGATGGTGAACAGATTACTCACGACATTTCACATAAAGCACACCTAACAACAACAGAGCTCGAGAAACGCATCTTGAAGTAAGCAAGTTAATATATTATTATATTGATTCTTGTTAACTTATTATTTATTTATTTTTTTTTTGTGCAATCTAGAGTGAATGCTATTACAGACTTGAAGATAAATCTTTTCCTCTGAAAAACATGTGTAATGTTTCTTGCTTTCGCTATATTTCTGGTAAGGATGAAACAAGAAAGATCAAAGAAGAAAACAGAAGATGTTCCTGAAGTTTTAGCATGGGTGAATAAAAGCCGCAAGCTTGAGGAGAAAAAGAATGATGAAAAAGAGAAAGCTTTGCAGCTGTCTAAGATTTTCGAGGAGCAGGTTAGTGCATCTTCTAGTAGTGTTTCCTTGCATTGTATTTTGAGACGTTTAATCTTCACCTTATGTTAACTTTATGTTTAATTATGTGGTTTTGATTTTGTCAGGACAATATTGTTCAAGAAGATAGTGAAGATGAAGAGACAACAACCCAACATTGTAAGATTCTATTTCACTTTGATATTTTTTTCCCTGCAACTTATGGTAACTAGTTGTTCTACATAGATAAAAAGGATTTTATTTTATTTATTTTGTTTTATTGGACTTTGATTATGCGATATGTGTTAGTTATAATTTATAGACAGCCACATTTTGTTCCATGGACTTGCTAAATTTTGTAATGATGTCAAAGCACCAAAAAGAGATCATTAAGGACATGGTTTTAGTTTTTACGAACAACAAGTGCCTGTATATCTTTCTTGTTGTAAACCTGGTGGTGCGTTATGGTCCACCATGGTGTTAGAGATATTGATACAAGCACCAGCTGGGGAACCATCTCAGTCAATGTGTCACGTGTTTTGGTTGAATGACTTATGTTATAGCAAGAAATTTAAGTAATTTGATCAGACTTATTAAACTTTATTTCAAAAATCTTTTCAGATAATCTAGCAGGGGTTAAAGTTCTTCATGGGATCGACAAAGTAATGGAAGGTGGTGCAGTTGTTTTGACGCTCAAAGATCAGAATATTCTAGCTGATGGCGACATTAATCTAGGTGAAACTTTGAAATTACTTCTTTACTTTCCAGCAAATAGGTGCCCTCTGACGGCATGGCAATTTTTATGTAAGAGAGCATTTTTTCCTGATGTGACAGAGATTGATATGCTTGAGAATGTGGAAATTGGAGAGCAGAAGAGGCGAGATGAGGCTTACAAAGCAGCAAAAAAGAAAGTGGGGATATATGTTGATAAGTAAGATTCTTTTAGTTTTATTGTGTCCATAGGTTAGCTTATAAATGTGCTGGAAAAACATATTGATATGAGATATGATCTATAGTGATGAGTAAGACTGTTACAGTGGGAATAAGTTGTATTGTGTGAACCAAAGCAAGTAATCATGTTTCTCAATATTAGCTACTGACACGCATTCTGGTATTCAGGTTTAATGATGACCCAAACTCAGAGAGGAAAATGCTTCCACAGTATGATGATCCATCCACAGATGTGGTTAGTATTCTTTTTAGTAGATATCATGTTTACTTCCAGTCTTAAAGTTTCTTTTTCCTTCTTTCATTTATGCTATCTTGTTTCCTCAAATTTAGGCTATGTGAAAAATGTTGATCTAGTTATTGGTACTTCTCTTCAGGGGGTAACTATAGATGAAAGAGGACGCATTACTAGTGAAGCAGAGAAGAAATTAGAAGAGGTAAATTTTCACTATCGATATCCAAAGACAGAATTTATTTATCTGAGGCACTTCTTAGCTTTTACCCAAGTTTTTCCCCCCGTGCAAGTATATTGTCTGTTAGTTTCTATTTCTTATATTTCTTACATTTTGTTTTCTTTCCGCTTTTTCTTTTTTAAGGGTTTCTTGACTTTTCTGTTTGTACTTGTTGTTCCTGTCAGTAAAATTTTCTGCTTCCAAAAAATGTGGTGTGTTGTTGTTGTTGTTGTTGTTGTTGTTGTGTGTGAGTGTGTGGAGGGGGGGTCCCTCTTAACTTTCTCTTTACGTTCATAAAGTGATTTTTGGCTTACAGAAAATCACTTTTTCTCATGAAGTTTTTCTCTTGTATTGTTAGCTTCGTAGAAGGTTACAGGGCGCTTCTACAAACTCACGCTTTGAAGATCTCAGTTTCCCTGGAAAAGTCTCATCAGATTACTACACTTCTGAAGAAATGATGCAGTTCAAAAAGCCTAAGAAAAAGAAATCCTTGCGGAAGAAGGATAAGCTAGATATTGACGCCCTTGAGGCAGAAGCAGTCTCTGCAGGGCTGGGTGTTGGTGATCTTGGTTCTCGGAATGATCCGAAGAGGCAGGTGATTAGAGAGGAGCAAGATAGAGCTGAGGCTGAAAGGAGGAATAATGCATACAAGACAGCTTTCGCTAAGGCAGATGAAGCATCAAAATCACTACGATTGGAACAAACTCTTCCTGTCAAATTAGAAGAAGAGGAGAATCTAGTTTTTGCGGATGATGATGAAGATTTTCATAAAGCTGTAGAGAGAGCGAGGAAAATAGCTGTCAAAAAGGAAGACAAGGAGACACCATCTGGTCCTGAGGCTGTTGCATTGCTTGCAGCAACCATTGCCAACAGTCAGCCTGCAGATGAACAAAATCCTTCTGGGGAGTCGCAGGAAAACAAGGTTGTCTTTACAGAAATGGAAGAATTTGTCTGGGGTCTCCAACTTGAAGAAGGTACTTTTCTACGTGTATTCTTACTAAATTTATCTACCACTATGAAAGCTATTTATGCTACATGGATCTATTGCCTAATATCTATTAATGTTATGCGAAATGAGTTTATATTTTAGCCTGGACCGGGTTCGAAATTTTTTATCTCCTGCCTTTGGATTATGTTTCGATATTTCAGGCTTGAGGAGATTTTTAGTAATATTGCATTAAATGTATAGTTGGAAAGAAATTATTTCTTTTTGTTGCTTTTTCAGAAGCCCAAAAGCCCGACAATGAAGATGTTTTTATGGATGAAGATGAGGAACCTAAAGCTTATAATGAGGAAATAAAGAATGAGCCTGGTGGCTGGACTGAAGTTAAAGAGACCAATAACGATGAACACCCTAGTAAAGAGGAGGAGGAGGAGATAGTTCCAGATGGGATTATCCATGAAGTTGCAGTTGGAAAAGGATTATCAGGTGCGCTGAAGCTGCTTAAAGAGAGAGGGACACTTAAAGAAAGTATCGACTGGGGTGGCAGAAATATGGACAAAAAGAAGAGCAAACTTGTTGGCATCGTAGATGATGATGAGCCAGGCCAACAAGTCCATCCAAAGAAGGATGGAACCCGTACATCCTCTTCGAGCTATTCAAAGGAGACTCGCGCATCTAAGGTCTATGAAGAAAAGGACATCCGTATAGAGAGGACAGACGAGTTTGGGCGTATTGTAAGTATCTCATTCTTATTGGCTGTGCCTGTGTCATCCTATATGCTCAGTTATATATGGTCTGACATGCTTATGTAGCATTTGTGAATTTGAGGCACATATGCTTATTATTTGCCAGCTATAATGCTTGATTATCACAGTATTTGGATTTTACGATACTTTTTTATAGAACGCAACACATCTATTTGTTTGTTTTGTGCAAACTGAGATGCAAGATAAGGAATGATTTTACAGCGATAAATTACAATTAAAAAAATATTCCTTTATAATTGAAACTAAAACAAGTATTTGAGGTGGTCTTATATATAGTAATATTTCTATTAATATATGGACTGAAAATATACTGTCTTCCACTGATCACTTATCCATATACCCGGATAATCTCATTTCTATATGACGGTGAGTTGAAGTTGTGTCTTATCAACTGTATTTTACCAATTTATTGAAAAAAGAAACTTAACATGTGGTGATTATATATATATTTTAGGTCTTTGCTTATCTAACGATCATGAAGAGTCATTTATGTTCTATTAAGTTATTTCCTTGTGTTCTGTTAAGTTATTTCCTTGTTTTTAACAGTTGACTCCGAAGGAAGCTTTTCGGATTATTTCTCATAAGTTCCATGGGAAGGGACCTGGAAAAATGAAACAAGAAAAGCGCATGAAGCAATACCAGGAAGAATTGAAATTGAAGCAGATGAAGAGTTCAGATACACCATCACAGTCTGTGGAGAGGATGAGAGAAGCACAAGCTCAGTTGAAGACGCCCTATCTTGTCCTCAGTGGACATGTTAAACCAGGGTATGCCTTTTCTTTTCTTTAATTTTTGGATACTGATTGTGGAATTTACGGGAAGGGTCACAGGAAAAAGAATTTCTTATTTTTCATGTTGCTTGTGTTTCAGGCAAACCAGTGACCCCCGGAGCGGTTTTGCTACTGTTGAGAAGGATCCCCCTGGGGGCTTGACACCTATGCTTGGGGATCGTAAGGTCAGTTAACTTTTTTCATGTGGTATATATTGATGCATGCGAGATAGATTCTGAATTTCCACATATGGGCGCCAATGTTGTGTGAGCCTTCTATGGTAATACGAACTTTGTAAATTTTCCAGGTTGAACATTTTCTCGGAATAAAACGCAAACCGGAGCCCGCCAATTCAGGGAGGCCAAAGAAGCCTAAATCTTGAGTCTTTGGTAGAATTTTGAAGCTAATCGCATGTGTGATTCTTTGTTGGGTTTGGAGCTCAAGTTTTCAGAAAGAGCAGCTGTGAACCAGGTCATCTGTTGCATTGACATTTGATTGGGAAGGGCAAAATCCAAGGCAAACCGTTACTTCTGCTTACGCTGCTGACTGTAAATATTACCATCCTTTGAAAACAAGTAGCTATGAAAAAAACTTTGGGGAAAAATTTTGGTTCTTTATTGGATGTATCAACAGTTTATATTCCAGCTAGGAAAAAAAAAAAAAAAAAACCTTTTAGAGCAGTTCAACAATTTAATGATTTGTATTAATCGCTGGACTTTTGACTTTGAGCACTGCACAAAGCTTATAAATGGAAAAAGCAAGAATTAACATATCATGCATCGAAGATTGAACATCTCAAATTTTAGCTCCAGGGTGCTACAGGTCTATGCTATGATTTGCATCTGTCGATTTATTCTTCACCATGTTTTTTATTTCATTTTTATTTTTCCTCCAATATATTTATGAAAATACCAAATAACCCCACCTGAATTCGAAAGTCATATTTTGAACGGTTCAAACCACATAGAAATGCTAAACTCACTTCTTAAGTTTTGTGCACTTTTAGAATTTTGTCCTCTTTAAGTTAATTTATAGAACTCAGAACAAACATTTTATAGTGTCGAAGAAATGCTCTACATTCCTGTATATTTCCCTTTAAAAATCTGAATTGTCACATCATGCACGTCGGGCCTCTCTAGTATTGAGTCTTCTTTACCTTTTTCTCCTTTTTTTTTTTTTTTTTTTTTTTTTGGATAAACCACATTGAACCATAACATACAAAGCTACAGACAAATCGACTGCAAGAACCTTCTAGTATCGAGTCTATTGATTTGTAATCCTCCCCCAAAGAATTGGTTCTACTTTCTAACGTCAAACTGAAGTGTGAGCAAGAATCACATTTGGTTGCCTTTTTATGTTGCAACTTTTCAGAAAAGTTATGTGGAGCCAAATAGACGTAAAAGAAAACAATATTTGCATTTTGCACTAAAAAGTTATCGACGTAAAATCTGTATCCAAGCGGCAAACAGCAGAAGCATTTCGGAAAAGGCGATTTATGTTGAGGAGTATATTTAGATATCAAATGTGTAGTCTAGTTCGTGAGAAAAACTTGCTCCAAAAATTATGTAATACAATTGTGCTGCCTTCACGCCATGCTAATTTACCCTCCAATGACATGAATCATACAATGTAATATTGATAACAGAAAAGGAATATACATATATATATATATATACTTATATTAATATATATATATATATCACAAAGTAGTATTGCATAAGCTCCAATCACGGATTACATCATATGACTCATGAGAGAGCTTATTATTTCTTCCACCGACGTTGAATTAAGAAGTAAAATATCAAAACGTCACTGTGAATCTACACTGTCCTCTCTTGCCACTTGCAAGAGAGACAAAACTAATCATATATGTGCATTGAATTCCTTCAAACAAAGCTGGCACTATTTGACTTTTATGATTATTCCTTGCATTTTCATTTCTTCTCAACCCAAATTACTTCTTAGATAGGACAATAATATATATATATATATATATATATTTTTTTTAAAGCGTATGCTAATTTATTGATTGAAATCCAGCCAACTACAGCATCTTACTTACCCATTATGATGTGATACTACTGCTGTTTATTGAAATAAACTTTAGGATAATATATATTATATAATTTTTTTTGCCTCTCTTGTTTTAGTTTCACAATTTGATGCTTATATTCGAACAAACAACAAGCCTATAAAATTGGCTTACATAAAGCGTCACATAGGTTAAAATATATTATATTAATTTTGTCTCTCGGTTGTTTTAGTTTCACAATTTGATGCTTGTATTTGAAGAAACAAGAGGCCAAAAAAATTGGCATCCTCTAAATATATTATGTTGGTTATCCATTAACTAATTTTGTCCTATCAAATCGAAGTTTCATGGGAGAAGAATAAACCCAGTAGATTAAAAAGTAATTAGAGCAAATTACGAAGTTCCAAAACGGCCTATTAATCACCTTGAATCTGGCCGTGGCTAAAGGAGCTTACACATTCAGATTCAGGCGGTTATCTAATTTCTATTCAAGTTTGGTATATGATTCTCATGTTAATTTATTGATATTGACCCAAGTTTCACTATAATATCTGTCTCCTCTGGCATGCATGTGCTAGTACCTTCTCCATATATTTTCTTAGAAATAAACGAAAATGCAATGTTCTAATACTCACATATAATCGAGTTTTTAATAGTTACGTTAAAAATTTAATGAAGTGGGTTGATAAGAATACAATCTCAAATATAAAACCTTATAGAAGGCTATGGATTCAAATGTAAATACAAATTGGATATTAAGAATATGGGAAGATTGACTGGCGATGATTTTTTAATCTGTAACCAAGTAAAGGAGAGTACATAAAAAATAACGTTTTGACCGCTAACCCCCGTATGTAACGTGCTTACATACATACATATATATATATATATATATATATATATATATATATATTGACATTCACGCATACATGTATCTACACTTATATACACACACGTCTATTTATATAAACACACATAAATGTAAATTTTCTGAAACATGAGATTGCAATGTTGATCCTTTATTTAGTATATTCCATGCCATTTTTTTTTGGTCTGCCTTCACTTGGCACAACCTAAAAAAAAAAAAAAAATTCCCACTTGCAAGTTGAGACGACCTTGTGATGCAATTGCGCGTAACCAAAAATGAATGGCCTTGACATTGTAACCAATAATGAGAAAGGAAAAACTATTTGATCAGGGAACATTGTTTGACTTCTCTGAAATTCTTTGATTCTTTATTCTGAGAAAAGAAAAATAAGCAAAACTTTATGGACTGCATTTTATTCTTTTTTTCTATTGGGAAAGGAAACTAAAGTAAAAAAATGTCTCAGAAAAATAGTATTTAAAAGGGCAAAGTATACTATCACCCTAACACGTTTTCACACATTTATTGGTGTCATTGTTTATTAAAATGGGACAAACCATTTCAAGGCAATAACTTGATGAATATTATCAGTATTCAGTGGATGAAGACTCAAAGCAAGCGGCTATATATAGACGGAATCACGTTCTGATACATTATTCGAATATGGTTGGATCAAGGTCTTTTTATATTTGTGCAAATTTTGATATGGTTGGATCAAAAAGACTTTTTATATGTGTGCAAATTTTGATTGAGAAAGTGATTTCTCCAACGCAGTTCCTTCTCTGAGATCTCGAACAATATATATGATCGACGCTTAATTACTTTTAATGCTTTTGAAATAGATTTAGTGAGATCAGAACTGTTATATTAGATTATTGTTAAACACATAATCTAGTAGTAATTCTAAGGTACTTTAAAGGTATGGAGTTTGAATCTCTCTAAGTTAAAAAAGAAAAAAAGAAAAAAAAAAACTGTTATAATAGGTTCAGGTTGAAGAAAATTTTTTGTTGTTTATTTCAGTTTTCTGACGAGATTAAAGCACGATACTTTCAGGATGATAACTACGAGAAAGAAGAATGAATACATCAAAAAAGAACTGCTAGTTTTCCTAAAGAAACAAAGAAAACAAAGAACTTAGGATTTTGCTGGTAAAAAATAAAGAGAGATAAAATATAAACCGTTGACATTATAAAATATAAACTCAGCGTCTGAGCAGTGGAACAAGCATATAATATATAGAAACACCAAGATAAAAATAGATAATATGAAGCTACATGACCTAAGAATAAACTTAGAAGAATTTTTCTTACAAAAAAGAAGAAGAAGAATTTTAGAGAGAGATAATAAAATTCATATTGTGTATACTTATAACTTTAACTATCATGCACTGTATCTATAAAAAGACCGTAACATAAGCAAATTAATCGTTCTTTATCCTTGTTGAAAAGAGAATTAATGGTGTTTTCACGTTTCCAGTCCAGCAATCACTTAGCGTATTAATATTATTTCGACTATTGTGGATTGTGTGTTACTAATTAAGTGAGTTACGAAAGTTCTTTAGACATTGTTAAAAATTAATATAAATTTGAGAAGTTTTCTACATACATACAATTTACCAGCCTGTTCCGACACCAAATGAAACAAACATTAAAATTTAAATTTGGTGGAGTGGGCACATGCTAGATCCCAGACAAAGTTGCACTTTTCTCTCTCCTTCCTTTTTTTTTTTTTTTTTTCTTTCTTTCTTTTTCGTTACCAAAAATTACAAAGACAAAACAAAAAGAAAACAAAAAAGTACTAAACCAAAACAAGCACTGTTTACTTAAAACACGCTTTGAAGCTTTCAGTCTCACATCACCCTAATTTTTTTTTACCTAGTACTACATGTGCTTTTCTTGACTAGTTCATCACGATCGCATTTTAGAGACTTTGTAGTGGGAAAGCACAATAACATGTTGATGAAATTTTTTAGAAAAAGACAAATAGTAGGATTTGAATATATATATATATATATATGTATGGATGAGAGGATTCAATAATTAAGGAAAAGAATAAACTCAAATTGTTATTTTGAATAATATTGTTTAAGCAATAAAGACAGCCTGTTTTGTTGTATAAACAAAGATGTCCTACTCAACAATGATTATGAGAGCACACTATATAAAGGGGTTCCTCTCAACCTTACCATGCAATTCACTTCTACACAACATTTAGTAGATCTTAGGAATACAAATTTCCGGTGATAGGAGTTGAATAATTTGCCGGAAATGGGTACCTTAGCACAGCCGAGGCATTGGCCTCGACTGGTTTATGCCTTTGCATTTTGCCTTGTAGCCACTAGTGTGGTTGCTGATTACAAGCCCTATATTTATGCTTCTCCGCCGCCTCCGAATCATGTCGTTGAGAAGCCGTATCTTTACAAGTCTCCGCCACCAAAGTATGCTCCCCATCCGCCACAGCACTACAAGTCACCACCATCACCCAAGTATGTTGCACACCCGCCATACTACCACAAGTCACCACCAGCACCAAAATACGTTCCCCATCCGCCGCACCACTACAAGTCACCACCATCACCAAAGTATGTTGCACACCCGCCGTACTACCAAAAGTCACCACCAGCACCAAAATACATTCCCCATCCGCCGCACCACTACAAGTCACCACCATCACCAAAGTATGTTGCACACCCGCCGTACTACCAAAAGTCACCACCAGCACCAAAATACATTCCCCATCCGCCGCACCACTACAAGTCACCACCATCACCAAAGTATGTTGCACACCCGCCGTACTACCAAAAGTCACCACCAGCACCAAAATACATTCCCCATCCGCCGCACCACTACAAGTCACCACCATCACCAAAGTATGTTGCACACCCGCCGTACTACCACAAGTCACCACCAGCACCAAAGCATGTTGCACACCCTCCATACCATCACAAATTCCCCCTACCGCCCAAGCATGTGAGTCACCCACCATACTACTATAAGTCACCACCTCCGCCTTCTCCTTCTCCTCCTCCCCCATATGTATACAAATCTCCACCACCACCCTCTCCTTCACCGCCCCCTCCTTATGTTTACAAATCCCCTCCACCACCATCTCCGTCACCTCCTCCTCCTTATATGTACAAGTCCCCACCTCCACCATCTCCATCACCCCCTCCTCCATATGTCTATAAATCTCCACCACCACCCTCTCCTTCACCACCGCCTCCATATGTCTACAAATCTCCTCCACCGCCATCTCCTTCACCACCACCTCCTTATGTCTACAAGTCCCCACCACCACCATCTCCATCACCTCCTCCTCCTTACGCTTACAAGTCCCCACCTCCGCCATCTCCTTCCCCACCACCTCCATATGTCTACAAATCTCCTCCACCACCATCTCCTTCCCCACCACCTCCTTATGTCTATAAGTCTCCCCCACCACCGTCTCCATCGCCTCCTCCTCCTTACGTCTACAAGTCCCCACCACCACCATCTCCATCACCACCACCTCCCTACATTTATAAGTCTCCTCCACCACCATCGCCCTCACCGCCACCTCCCTATGTCTACAAGTCCCCCCCGCCACCATCACCATCACCACCCCCGCCCTACGT
>NW_010363292.1:138980-162222 GCF_000414095.1 Morus notabilis
CCCTCACCGCCACCTCCTTATGTTTATAAGTCCCCCCCGCCACCATCACCATCACCGCCCCCGCCCTACGTTTATAAGTCCCCACCCCCACCATCACCATCACCACCACCTCCCTACATTTACAAGTCTCCCCCTCCACCCTCTCCCTCACCGCCTCCTCCTTACATCTATAAATCTCCGCCTCCACCATCACCATCGCCACCACCTCCCTACGTCTACAAATCCCCACCCCCACCATCACCATCGCCACCACCACCCTACATTTACAAGTCTCCCCCTCCGCCATCTCCCTCACCCCCGCCTCCTTATGTCTACAAATCCCCTCCTCCACCATCACCATCACCACCTCCATATCTCTACAACTCATCTATAAATCTCCGCCTCCACCATCACCATCGCCACCACCTCCCTACGTCTACAAATCCCCACCCCCACCATCACCATCGCCACCACCACCCTACATTTACAAGTCTCCCCCTCCGCCATCTCCCTCACCCCCGCCTCCTTATGTCTACAAATCCCCTCCTCCACCATCACCATCACCACCTCCATATCTCTACAACTCACCCCCTCCTCCAATTGAGTCTCCACCACCTCCCGTCTACTACTACAAATCACCTCCACCACCACACCACCATACATAGTACATCCCACGTACTTGTACAAATCTCCTCCAACCCCATCTCTGACGTACCACCGAAAGTTCCCGCCGTTGCCAGGTCACAAGCCGTACATCTACAGTTCACCTCCACCTTCTACACACTACTAGATCACTTATGAATACCGGTTGATCTTGATTTGAATAATTAACTTCGTCTTTTGTATTTGGATATGAAGAAATTTTCAGCGCATTGTTACCATTCGTGAACAAATTTACTTTCTATGAATAATGAAGTGTGAAATTCGTTTGATTGTACTTTTTCCTTTTTCGAATATGAAATATTGTCATTGATTGGATCTTCAGTACGCGCGTACATTTTCTTATTTTTTGCTGTTACCTTTTACAAATGTTCTTGGATTATTGATGTGATATGTCATGGCATGATATGAAAAGGACAATAATATTATTAATAATCTAGTTAGTACATCTGTAAAACGTATTAGCATTGATTTGCAGAAGAATACGATTAGAAATAATGCATTTGATCCGCCAAGATATTCATCCACAAGCAACTTATCTCAAACGAACCTTTATTTATTTATTTATTTAAAAAAAGCAGTATTAATGAGAGAGATATATTCTGTGCAGCATATGATGAGTTTTTTCTAGATAATTTCTTTTGTTGGTTTTAAATATCAGCGTTATCCTTTTACTATATGTGTTGTAAAGTCAACGTAACCTTTTCTTTGAGGATTTTTAATGACACAAGTATAGAAAATAGTTTTGTGTTCATCTTCGGAAGAAGGCTCTTCTTAGCTGGTTTTATTTCTTTTTTTGGCTAGTAGTTGCTCGCCAGCTTATCAGACAAACGCAACAAATGTACGTGCAATAAAGATTTTGTTTTTTGTTTTGAAAATGGTACAATAGAGAAAGTTTGCTATAATAGTTTTTGAATTAATGCATATTTACCATAATCATTAATACATAAAATCATTAATTTTACAGAAAGCATTTTAAGGTTAAAAACGAGTTTATCAGCTAAAATGTACATAATTAATTTGGGGATTCATGAAAGTGAAACCCGTCGAATTAATCCTACATTTTCAAATTTGAAGGGCAAAAACGAGTTTATCAGCTGACATGTACATAATTTTGGGGATTCATGAAAGTGAAACCCGTCGAATTAATCCCACATTTCAAATTTGATAATGTGTAAATCTAAGATTTTTACCAATTTTTATCATGAAATAAAATTGATAAATTCTAAATTTACTGATATTTAGCAACTTGTTCAAAATTCCTGCCATTTATTGTTATTCCATCCAAACATTGCAACTTAACTCCTTATATATAACTAGCATGAAGGACGTGCCTAGACCTTAGTAACTTTTTCTGTTTTTTATTTTTTATTTTTTGATTTTTGACAAGAACTTCATATGAAGCATGATAAAAAGATCATAAAAACTTTTATACAAAAGCAACTAAGCAGAATCCATTCAAAAGAAGAGCGCTAACACATTAGGGAATGATCTCAACATTTAAAAGATCAGAATAAATTTAGAGCAACATTCACTGCAATAAAATGAGCAATCGTGTTGTTTGGGCGGCTGGTATATTCACAAATACCTATCCAGTATTCGCTGGAACAAATATAATAATAGTACATAGAAAATATATAAGTATAATCCAAAGGATACCACAATATGATCATATGAGGCTATATCGGTACATTAATCAATAATATATAAACACAAAGAATTGTTTTATTCAATTAATTCTTCATATGAAAAGTAAAAGAAAAGAACAAGAAAGGGAGTTCCACAACATACAGAGGCATTATGAAGAAGCTTAGACAATATTAAGAAGTTAAAATTTATGTGTGACTTGAGAGAAAAGGTACACATTGATGTGTGTGAGATAATGATTAAGCCATGTGGAGTAAACATGAAGTTAGATGTAAATTAAGTGAAAAGAGAGTAGTCAATCCATGGTTGAAGTACAAAACCTATTCCACTTCTATGTATAGATTATAGATAGACTATAGATGTGCTTATAGTAATTAATAAAAATAATAGAAAACTAATCTTTATGTAAGGAAACTAAATATTAATTCACAAGTTTCTTCAAAATTAAGACGTCACTCATTTGGCTTGTACATGTGTACAAAGACAGGAGGTCCTTTTCAAATTAAGTTGAGCAAGTATATATGAGAATCAGAATAACAAAAATATGCACATTATATATTATATAACCAAATATTAGTGCAGCTTGGCTAAGCAGCATATAGCCACATATTTTGAATTCTACTCCCAAAACTTATCTTTTTCCTTTTTTCTTTTACATCTTCTAATTATTGTCTGGATCCTTTTTTCAATATATTCCCTCTCTCTCTCTTCGCCATATAGTTGAGGCTAGAAACTCGGAAACGCGTTTGTTTGCATGTTTGCAAATTGCATGCAGCGTTTGTTTATTCATTTATTTGTTATTATTATTTTTTGCAATGGTCAAAGTGTGTGTGTGTGTGTGTATATATATATATATATTTTTTTTTTTTAATTTATGAAAAAGTACCTGCCGTACCTCACGACTTATAAAAGGTCTCCATCTAGCTTAGACATACAAGTTCATGGCCTACCATGAACAAATATAATATATTTATTACATATTTTTTTGGAAGGGTATAAGTAAGCACTGGAGTATACTAATACTATAGTTCAAAAAAAGGAAAGTATAAATTAACCAAAAGCAAAAAAAAAAAAAAAAAAAAAAAAAAACCTTGTGAACTATAAAATGTAATGTATAGATATTAGACTTAGTAGTGCGGCCAATATTAAGCTGACTAAATAAATTAACCAATCAATTCAATTAGTGTTGGTGAAATAAACAAGTTTAATTACTACAGTTGCCGGTTAATTACTTTTTTTTTTTTTTGGGATGGTACAAAGTTACTTTTTTGTTCATTAGGAACTAATTATTATATTATAAACTGCCTCCCTGAATATAACAACTGTTGATAATGGAATAGATCATCATAATGTAGCTAGCCGGCAGATCATGTTTGTCGTCTAGTTCTTGGTATCATGAACAAATTAATTTACCAACTTGAGAGTTTTTCTTTTACATGATTCAATTTTCCATCAATTCTTTCGAGAGTTTTCTAGTTTTAGGTACAAACAAGCCAAGTTTCATCATGTGCATAATCAGTTATGTACTTATTTATATATATATATATGATTTGGATGATGAATGAATGTTTTTCTATGGGAAAACTAATACGTGTTTATTGCCAAGAATATTGTTTCAAAAAGTTCTGCAAAAGTTTTCTTCTAGCACTATCCCGAATTAAATAAATTTATTAGTGCACCCACGTATTGTTTGAAAATTAATTGTACCTATGAGTTACAAGAATCCATCTACTCATACTTCCTCCTCCAATTATAATTATTTAAATATCACCAAAGATTTTTTTTTTTTAAAGACCTTTACTTTTTTTTTTTTTTTAGGATAAAAGGACCTTTAATTCACGTAAACACGCTTTGCAATTCCCAGAAGTTACCTACTTTATATATACATACATACACACACACACACATATAAATATATATATATATATATACACACGCGCACACACACACACACGCGTCATCTGTCGTTCATGTGAAAATCATTATGTATAATACCTTCATGTTCAGCAAATTTTGGATTAAGTGGTTGCTGATATATGATAAATTATATGTCATTTTTTTCTCCTTCTTTGCTTGGCCATAAAATGCTTTCTGAGCTGTTAATTTTCATTATGATACACTAATAGTGATACTCTGAATTAATAACACGCAAAAGTAAATCCAATTCATTGCTATATTTTCAAGTGACTTTTGGAAAGTAAACAATATAATAAAGCTTCATATATTTATATTATTAAAAGTAAATTCTAGTTTTACATAAGTTTTCAATTACATTATTGTGGTTCCCCAACACTCTAATATTGCCGGCTTCAATGTAGAAGCTGATCCTGTGTACACGCATATAGCATATTCTACATATACATATACATGTATATGTTTGTATGCATATATGGATATAGTGACAAATTTTAGTAAATGAACGAATACGAGGACCAAGAATCTTTTTAATTTATTTGTAACAGGATTATATATTATGAAAGTAAAAATTTGCATCATCTTTGAAGGTATACAATGACCCAGTGACAAATGGCTCGAGACAATATGTTATATTTCAATTTTTGAAAAGGAAGAAAATAGTAGAAATTCGCAAGCTCGATCTGAATGAATAGACGTATGGTAACAATCAAGACATGGGAGCTTCCTATTTCTTGATCGTGGAAGTGCGTTGTATTATTAGTTTATAAGATTAAGAAAGTAAGACACGACTAAAAATTTTCAAACTGTAACCAGCTCTACAAATTTTTTAATGATTTTAGACCCCTATGTTTCGATACAGCTTTTGGAGTAGGGAAATGCTAGTTACATATATTAATTCCAAACTTGCATTTTGACTTTAAAAGTTCTGTTTACAAATTTTTTTTTTTTTTTTTTGGCTTATCAAAGGACAAGTATATAAAGAAAGACAAAGACAATCAAAACCACAAGCAGATATCAGAGAGATGTTGTGGGAAGGCACAACAACACGTTGAAGGAACAATAAATTATATTAGGTGGAAAATTAGAATTATTAGTAAAATCCTAAAATAAAATAGATTTAACATTTTGGTCAATGATATTATTTTGGGAGGCAATAGATTATCCGGCCTGTTTTGATTAAAATAATATGTCCTGCTCATCAATTTGGTAGAGAGATCTCACTAGCTACACAACCTTACCATGCTATAAAGGGACTATACTCATCCTTACCATGCAATTCACTACACAACCTAAGTAGTACACTATCCAAAATAACCTAAATTTCTGGCAACAAGAGTTGAGTTTGCTGGAAATGGGAAGCTTAGGACAGCCGAGGCCAATGCATTGGCCTCGACTGGTTTATGCCATTGCATTTTGCCTCATAGCCACTAGTGTGGTTGCTGATCATTATAAGCCTTACTTCTATGCTTCCCCGCCACCACCGAAGCATGCAGTACACCGCCGACCATATCTCTACAAGTCGCCGCCACCGCCAAAGCATTTTAGCCATCCGCGACACTACTATAATTTGCAACCACCAACGAAGCATATTAGGCACCCTTCATACAACTACAAGTCGCCGCCACCAACAAAGCATGTCTGGCACCCTCCTTACTACTACAAGTCGACTCCGCCACTAAAGCATGTTAGGCACCCTCCATACTACTACAAGTCACCTCCGCCACCAAAGCAAGTGGCTTACCCACCATATTATTACAAGAAGCCGCCGCCACCAAAGCATGTTAGACACCCTCCGTACCATTACAAGTCACCTAAGCTTATCGATATAAACCCGCCACACCATTACAAGTTGACACTGCCACCAAAGCATGTAAGCCATCCACCATACCTTTACAAGTCACCACCACCACCATCTCCTTCTCCACCTCCCCCATATATTTACAAGTCTCCACCTCCTCCATCTCCATCTCCACCTCCTCCGTATATCTATATATCTCCTCCACCACCGTCCCCTTTTCATCCTCCTCCATATATCTACAAATCTCCACCTCCTCCATCGCCATCACCTCCGCCGCCTTACTTTTATAACTCACCACCACCTCCAGAGCATATTGATGCACATGACCACCCATACCACCACAAATCGCCGTCACCACCAAAGCATGAAAGTCATCCACCATACCACTACAAGTCACCACCGCCACCATCTCCTTCACCGCCTCCGCCTCCATACATCTATAAATCACCACCACCACCTTCACCATCACCACCTCCACCATATGTCTACACATCTCCACCTCCCCCTCCGGCATCCCCATCACCACCGCCTCCTTATATTTATAACTCACCACCTCCACCACCTCCTTATGTTTACAATTCCCCACCTCCACCATCGCCTTCGCCTCCACCTCCATATATTTATAAGTCTCCCCCTTCGCCATCTCCCTCACCACCGCCTCCGTACTTCTATGGTTCTCCCCCACCTCATAAACGCTATTAAGTAAGCTTACAATCACCACTTGAATAAGCTTCAATAGCAACTTCCTATATATACATCTGTTTGGGTTTGAAGAACCGATGCAATTTTCATTCCTGAATGCTGCATCCATATAAGAGCTAAGGATCTTACAGTGATAAATATTCTACAAACTATTTTGATATCAATGATTGTACTATTAAATTTACGTAATGAAAGTCACAGGCCGAAATTTACTAATTATGTAGTTCATATTTCTTTTATATTCACGTTTATGCATGCATGCTTCTCCTTCTTCCATATAAATGTCGACTACTAAGGAAATGTTTACTAAATCGTGATGAAGTGATGAGAAAGATAGTAGATTTAGAAAGTAAAGAAATAAGAATTATGAGGATCATTAATTATCTTTTCAGTACTTATATTCTAGGAAGGAAATCGGATACCATCTAATCTCTTTCAAAGTGAGCCTTATCAATTCAATTACTAAAATATATCCTTATGCGTAATTAAATAATTATTGCCTTGATAAATTTCGTGATCGTTTTACATAATTAGAAAAGAATACCAAGAAAGGAGTACTTAGTATTGGAATAATATTTATTTTAACTTTTTTTTTTTTGTTCATTGATACTTTATTAATGTAATATAGATTAATAGAGTCAAATATTTAAGACAACATGCAAATCACCTCCTTCCTCCACATATCAATTTATAACTACGAATCGCCTCCATCCCCATCGTATTCAACACATCCTCCTTACTTGTACAGTTCTCCACAACTTAAATATATGCTACTAAGGTTACGGTCAGGACATGAATTATAAGATATTTGAATAGCAACTTAATTTATTTTTGCTTGGGTTTGAAGAAAGTCATATCTAGTTATTAATGTTTCTGTTAGCGAACAAGCTTCTCTTATATATAAAGATTTGCTTGGATTTTATTAAAAAAAAAAAAGATTTGATTGGATATATGTATTGACTCTAGTATTTAATTTATGAAATATGAAAGTAGTGAGAAAGTGAAATTTACTGTGTAGTTGTTTGTCATTTATATTCATACATTTCTTCATTCCAAAAGAATATAAACATTAAAATGGCATGCCAACCTTTGATTAAGTTTAGTGATAAAATTTCAATAGGGTTGATGAGTTTGCAAAGCTTAACTAAGAAGTCTGTAATTAATTGGACTCAAACTCCTCTATTTTGATCACCCTAGGAGATCCTTTAGCCTGACACTTATATATATATATATATATATAAGAGCAAATGAGCGCAATTTAACTAATAAATAAAATCAATAAAAGTAAGCTTCATAAAAAAAAAATGTTATCGCCACAACAAAAGGTTGTTTTCACGACATATTGACAGCATTTTTATTTTTATTTTTAGAAAAGTCATCAAAACATCGTTAAATGACTTTTTATTGTCAAATATGGTAGATCAAAGTTAAGATATGCAAAATCTTACGACATTAGGGAGAAAACTATAGTATAAATTGGATTTTTTTTAGAGGAATATATATATTTTTTTAATGCAATGGCATATGAACAATGTCATTGTAGCCTTTCTAAGACAAGTTTTAGTTACAAGTCCAAAAATAATTATAATTGAGTTAATGCTGTTATTTTATACATTTCTAGCTACCTTGTTGTTTTCATGTTCTTGGTTATTGGCGGATCAATATATATATATATATAGAGGACACGATTCACATTTCGGTTGAAGCATCTACGATTTAAGCTTACTGCCGGTTTCACGTGCCATCATATAAGATTCTCAAAAACTTGGGCTAGTTCATAATTGGATCTCAGTTTTATTTTTTCATAAAAGTGTGACCAAATTAATTTACACAACATCTTAGAAGTAGTAGTTTAATCTTCAAAGGCACCCAAGACTTCTCCGTATTTTTTGAATTAATCAAAAGATTAATTTATTTAACCACTATATATGTAATACGTACAAAGAGAAAGAGATCGCACGAGGATCATATCAAATCTTAATTATTAATTAAGATCACATATATTATTGTTTTGAAATTTAAAATTACAATATAGATCTAGTTAATTAAAAGATCATAACGGCTTTGTGTAAAACTTAATTAGATCACATATCAAGGTATATATGATGAAAAGTACATAAAAATAAAATTCTGCACAGCTTGATCGCTTGTCTAGATCTGTTCCTACCGAAGACCAGATGTAACAAATATAGGTAGATCACAAGCGGCAAAATTACTTTATTATATTATAAATACCTGTAACCTGCAATAAGAAATTGAAAATTATATTAATGATTGATGCACAATAATACGAAGTAAAATGTTAATTTACCTACATGCATGTAAATAAAGAAACACTCACTTAACATACAGGTAGATACACAAATTACTACAAATGGAAAACATGCACGTACAAGGTTGAAAATTTTGAATTCTACACGTAAACTTGTTTTTTTTTTTTTTTTTTTTTTTTTTTTTTTTTTTTTTCCCTTTTTATTAGATGCTGAATATCTAAATTATATCATCAAGGTGGGAGTTTTAAGTTTACTCTGATACTTCAAACTTATGAGACATAGTATCAAAACTATTATTCATGTTTTATGCTATAATTGAAATTGCACCAAGTGCGCCTAAAATAAAAATACATACATGTATATATATTCATCAGCTCTTCATATAGATAAATTTTTTCTTAAATAAAATAGAAATAACAGAAAACTATGCAATTCAACAAACTGGGCATTAAAAGATAATGGAGAAATTTTGACTATTAATAAAATCTGCATTTATCTCCATCTTGCTTTCTAATTAAATTGTTAAACCTATTTTCAACTTTTTCCCTTTTATAAAGATCACACACACACACACACACACACACACACACACACACAAAAACCATAAAAACAATTCAATAGTTTTGTTTTATATATTTTATAACACACTTAGATATGATTTCTTTAAATAGCAAAGAGAAAATGAAGATTCATACACTTTGAGATGAAGGAGATTTAAGATGTCATGGTGGAGGTAGAAAATTAGGGCCACCTTGGCGGTGGCGGAGACTTGAGGTGTCTAGGTGGAGGTGGAGGTGGGGGTGGAGATTTAAGGATTTCAGGTGGAGGAGGTGATATTAGACGTTTGGGTGGAGGTGGTGATCTTCTGGGGAACCAAGGTGGGGGTGGAGATTTATGAATTTTAGGTGGAGGTGGAGATTTTATACCTTTGGGAGGAGGTGGTGATCTTCTGGGGAACCAAGGTGGGGGCGGAGATTTAAGGATTTTAGGTGGAGGAGGTGATATTAGAAGTTTGGGTGGAGGTGGTGAGCTTCTGGGGAACCAAGGTAGGGGTGGAGATTTAAGGATTTTAGGTGGAGGTGGAGATTTTATACCTTTGGGAGGAGGTGGTGATCTAGGGATCTTAGGCGGTGGTGGAGATTTTGGGTTTTTTGGTGGAGGTGGAGATTTGAGAATCTTAGGTGGAGGTGGGGGTTTTTGGGTTTTAGGTGGAGGTGGAGGTGGAGTTATAGGACTCTTGGGTGAAGGAGGAGGAAATGGCTCTTCTACAGGTGCATTGTCATTTGGAGGAAATGATGGGGGTATTAATGGTGGAAGTGGTTCCGGTATTGGTGAGTCATTAGGAGGAGATGTTGATGGAACTGGTGATGGTGAAGGAGAAGGAGGGGCGTTATCATTTGGAGGAGATATTGGTGGAGGAAATGGCTCAGCTACTGGTGGGATATTATTTGGGGGAGATGCTGGTGATAGAGGTGGAAGAAATGGCTCAGTTACTGGTGTGATATCATTTGGAGGGGATGCTGGTGATAGAGGTGGGGGAAATGGCTCAGCTACTGGTGTGATATCATTTGGAGGAGATGTTGGTGATGGAGGTGGAGGAAATGGCTCAGCTACTGGTGAGATATCATTTGGAGGAGATGCTGGTGATAGAGGTGGAGGAAATGGCTCAGCTACTGGTGGAGGAAATGGCTCAGCTACTGGTGTGATATCATTTGGAGGAGATGCTGGTGATAGAGGTGGAGGAAATGGCTCAGCTACTGGTGGAGGAAATGGCTCAGCTACTGGTGTGATATCATTTGGAGGAGATGCTGGTGATAGAGGTGGAGGAAATGGCTCAGCTACTGGTGGAGGAAATGGCTCAGCTACTGGTGTGATATCATTTGGAGGAGATGCTGGTGATAGAGGTGGAGGAAATGGCTCAGCTACTGGTGGAGGAAATGGCTCAGCTACTGGTGTGATATCATTTGGAGGAGATGCTGGTGATAGAGGTGGAGGAAATGGCTCAGCTACTGGTGGAGGAAATGGCTCAGCTACTGGTGTGATATCATTTGGAGGAGATGCTGGTGATAGAGGTGGAGGAAATGGCTCAGCTACTGGCGTGTTTTCATTTGGAGGAAATGATGGTGGAGAAATTGGCTCGTCTACTGGTGAAATATAATTAGGAGGATATGCTGGTGATGGCGGTTGTGGAAATGGCTCTTCCAATGGTGGACTAGGATTAGGAGAAAATACTGGTGGAATTTCATGAGAAGATGGTGGTAATGAAGGTGGAGGTAGAGGTGGTATTTGTGGTTGAGGGGGTGGAGGAGGTGGTGGCTGTAGTGGAGGTGAAGGTGAAGGTGATAATGGAGATGGTGGTGGTGGTGAAAGAGGCAACGGTGAAGGCAATGTTTTTGTTGGAGGGGGTGGTGGTGGTGGAAGTGGAGGTGGCGGCGGCCTTGCTACATGCGGAGGCGGCGGCCTTGCTACGTGCGGAGGCGGAGGGGGCGGCCTTGCTACGTGCGGAGGCGGAGGCCGCGGTCTTGCTACAGGCGGAGGCGGAGGCGGTGATCTACCCAATAATGGTGGCAGATGTATTGGCGGTATAACGGTACCTATCGTGCGGAGGCCGCGGTCTTGCTACAGGCGGAGGCGGAGGCGGTGATCTACCCAATAATGGTGGCAGATGTATTGGCGGTATAACGGTACCTATCGTTGGCACTCCAGGTAGAGGAATCGTAATTTTGGAATCATTCACTAGTGGTTGAGATAGGGACTTGTGGACAGAGGGAATGTCATTAGCGGTGACCACATTGATGCCAAAGAAGCATAAGAACAAGGTATAAATCCCCAAATGAACCAATTTTGGCCAAAAGGGAGAGTTAGATGAAAGCACCATACTCACGGAGCAAGACTCTTTCACCTCACACGATCATAGGCTTAAGACCGAATGAGTTATGGGTTTCAAAACTTGAAGAGTTTATATAGAGATTGATCTCATAGATGATTGAACCACTTGTCATTTGTTCTTTAAGCTTCAAATCTATCACAAATATTAATTTCAAGTCAAATTCTTCGCTTCATCTTGTCTCTTTCTAATTAAATTATAAATTAAAGAATAATGTACCGAATGCCTCTAGCCCTCTACTCTTATTAGCGCTCTCATCATAATATGCATGCATATTTGGTCTAGATGAGTTTGAAATTTTATGCAGTACGTACGTGCCCATATTTCCAATAGTATATTTATACTTCTGGTGGAGTCTATATTTGACTTGGAAGTTTAGAAGTAGCATTCAATTACTGATCATTTAAACGATTTCTGCCGAATTTCGCAACAATATTCATTATTATTTATTATAGTACATATATGGATTACACTTTGTAGTACGTATCTGTAGGAATTTTTTAATTACCTAACTCAATATTTGACAGGGCGAAGAAACTTTAAAACATTTTCTGCAAATATTAGTAGGAAGCTTCTCTCGCAGGACTAAAAAAAATGAATTATTGGTAGTTTTTTACTTTTCAGTCATTATATTTATATCAAAAACTGTCTATTTTACATACTTTTTCAATCTGATATGATTTTAACTAGATTCAATAGTCAAAAAAATAATGAGCACTAACGGCCTACAAAAAAATAAAAAGGAGAGAAAGGAATAGTAGTTGTCCTTTTAGCTGCTTCAAACATTGTCCTAATAAGATTTTGTATGTAAATGGTTCCATAAGAATTATTTTATTTTCGCTTCATTTGTTTTTCTTGTTTCTTTTTTTCACGTCATGAAGAATGAAGATATGGAACAAGATCATCAGTTTATCAAATTTAAAATCTCTAGCAAATATAATCCAGTTGATTGTAACTAATGTATAGCTATTGTGCATTCTTTATTACAAAATATTTTATTTATAGAAAAGCATTCAGGAAAAATCAATTTACCTAAATCATATTTAGGGTGCGTTTGGTAGGAGAGAAGGAATGGTGAAGGGATGGATTGAGGTGGGAAAGTGAAATTTAATCTTGTTTGGTAGGATGGAAAGAGCGTTGGAGAGGAAAAAGCCAGGGGTTGTGAATCCCTTGTGCCCTACAAATTTTTATCCTCCCAAAAGTGGACGGATTGGGAGGGGCTGAAGAAAAAAATGGACATTGTTCCAAAAATGACCTTTGTCAATATAACAATTTCCTAAAAACTTCTAAGATATAAACCTCAAATCAGATCTGCTTTCCATAAAACCCTATCCAAAAGCTCTCTCCTCCGTCAATGGTGCCCAAGAAAAATTATCTATATGCTTGTGAGGTCATACACATTAATATTATGTCAGACTACATACTAATGTAATGATCGTATGAATATATATTGGAAATTATTCACATGTTGATACACATTTATATATTTACTTTATATAGACACAAATAAAATATGTCTACATATGTGTGTACATTTGTATTATAAAGCAAATCAATTTTAAATACAATAAAAATAAAAGATTTCAAGTAAGTATAATTACTTTCAATATAAGGGTAAATACGTAACTTTATCAATCAAATCAAATCTTTCCCTTCTTGTTTCCTTATAATATCAAACAATAGAAAGGAAAGTCATTATCTTTCCTTCTTATCATATCAAACAATTTTGAGAAAACTCTCAATCCTTCCCTCCCTTCCCACTTTCCCTCCCCTCCACCAATCCATCCCTTCTATCAAACGGACCTTTAGGGTGTGCTTGGTAGGAATGATGGATTGATGAAGGGATAAGATTGGGGGGATTCAAGGGTGGAAAGTGAAATTTAGCCTTTTTTGAAAGAGAAAAATTTATTTTTTATAAAGCTCACATTTGTCTCTCTTGTGTAGAATTTTATGTACACCAATCGGAAAGAGTAGTACTGCATATTGAACAAATACTCCATATTATTTGGTTTAATCAATGGTTTACATAACCTCTTTATTGGAAATGAATTGTTTGTTACATCTATCTTGGTGTTGTTCTAAGATCTCTAAGTGTAATGTTGATTTCAATTGAATAAAATAATATTTTTATTCAAAAAAATTGGAGATTTGGTTTGACCGTGAAATTAGTTTGCTATTAAACTTTCATTATAATAATTGTAAGTTAACGACTGTGATATCCCTAAATCTCCTCCTTTACACTCAACGAATACGTACTGTATACAGGTTTGCAACATATAATAATGGGCAATTAAGAATGTGTTTCCTCCCTTAATTAACTCTGCCGAACTTTGCTTATTCCAAAGTCAATGTATCTCTATTTCCACTTTAATGTTAGTCCTCCATCCCTCCTACCCTGTTATTAAATTAAAATGGAATAAATGTTTCTATTGTTAATTTTGTCTCATGAATAGTCCATTAATTAAAAAAAAGTCTCATAGATGATCCTTATATTAATTTTTTTTTTATAAAAACCGTTATATTAAACTCGTGCAATATTTCAAAACTTTCATCTATCTATAAGATGAAAAACAATTAAATTTTATATGTTAAAAGTTATACTAAATTTAATAATTAAATAAATAAGAGCCAAAATCAATTCATCTGTTAAATAAATAGATGAAAAACATTAAATCTGCTCACTTTTAATGGAGTGGTAAAACTTTTTTACTTTATCTGTTTATGGACTAAATTTTATACAATTTCTCATATTTAATGTTATTTTACTTATTTAGCAGAGAGATAACTTTGTTAAGTATATATATATACACATTAATATATATACTAAAGAAGGCACACGAAAGTTGCTGAGAGTTTAGATCCATTATAATAATTTGACAAATCTTGAATAAAATATTGTGATTTCTTCTGAAAATATTAAAAGCCTGTTTAGGAGAACTTTTTAAAAGTTATTTTTAGCTTCTTAAATTTAAAAACTGCTTCTGAAAGTGTTTAAATGGTCTGTTAGAAGTGCTGACTTTTCAAAAGAGCTTTCAATTAAAGTCATAAATTGTGACTTCCAAAAAAAAAAACTTATGAATAGACTTTAAAATTTTTACCATAGTTTAATTAGGACATTATAAATTCAATTCCAACACTTTTATTGCTTATTAGATAATTTAAAAATCTTTTTGACCCATTAAGCTATTTATTCAAAATATTTACTGAAAAGTCACAACTTTTGTTTCTTTTTTCCTACTAACTAAAAACAAAAGTAAAAACTCTATCAAACGAGACAATCTTTCAGAGTTCATATTTAATTAAAGTTAAACTATATATGTACTAAAATATACATCACCAAACACTTTTACATCAAACAATATTATTTAACTTTGATTAAAAAAAAAGTCGTCTTATTTCTCCATTGAGATATATCGCCAAATGGAGTGGCCATCAACATGACTTACATTTCAGCACGCCGTGGTTCAGTTCAATGAAATTTAATTACGTTACAAATATATAAGTAACTACTAATTATTTCCTTTCTTACTTTACTTCTCAATTTTGGTAATTCCGATTTCCACTTTTTTTTTTTTAGAATAATTTCCATGTTTCAACTTTGTTAAACGTGACAATTATTATTTCAATTAGCCTAGTCGGATTGAATTTACGTATAAGTTTATAACTCAAGTGAAAGAAAAAGTTGTGTAAAGGATCCAACTCATGAAGGAAATTTTCACACACATATTTACAGAAATTAAACGTTGACGCTTTCATTTGTTAATTTGGTGTAGATTTGCGGCGTTTATACCAAATTATGCTACACTAGATCGTAGCTTGCTGAGTCTGACGTCCATAATCCCAGTCGCCAAATAGTACCGTACCTTTTCTTTTCTTTTTCCCACTGCTGAAGTTTCGTTATCTTTAGGTTCATTCATTTCGCAGATTCGAGTTAAAATGTGATATTTTTTATAAAAAATTTACTGTAACAAAAAAAATTAAATGTGATATTTTTTAAGAATTTTTTACTGTAAAAATTTAAAACTGAAAACTCAAATAAGTAAAATTAACGAAGCCTTTATCTTTTTTCTTTTTAAAAAAAAAAAAAATCCATTATCTTCAACTTGAGGCTCTACTTTCTGCCTAACTGAAGTCATCTCATGTGTGTATCTATACAACCACACACATAAAGAAAAAAAAATACTGTTCAAAGGAACAGTTCAGACCAAAACGCACAGTTTTGATCGAAAACACTATTCAGCTCCACTTTTCTTTTTTTTTTTCCTCTTTTTCCCACAATTTTATATTTTTTGTTGCTGGCCTTCTTTTTAATTTTTTTTCTTTTATTTACTTTTTTTTTTGTAAATGTTAGCCTATTTAGATTTTTTTTCTTGTGATGTCTTAAAATTTATTTATTTATTTATCTTTTTTATTATAATCCTGAAGTTTTATTTTTCTTTTGTTTTGGTTCCTTTTGCTTAAAAATTTATTTATTTATTTATTTTGATCCTTTTTTTGCCATTCTTTTAATTTTTCCACTGAAGCTTTTTTTTCTGTTTTAGTTATTTGTTGATACTTGAATTCGTACCAGGCCCATTTATGGTCCATGCCTAATCCTTTGCGTCTCGCGACGTAAATTGGCTCGTGTAGTGGACCTAAAACACGCTCGGGGAACTCCTGTGGGTTTTGGTTTGGTAGGCTACGGGTGATCCTGTGGGCCCAATTGTCCTTAATTTGACCCAATTTGAAACCCGTTTGGAGAGTTTTTTAGAATGAGTCAAATTAAGTATGACTGGGTAATAGAGGATTCAACACCAAAAAGCCTTCCTCTTGTCTTTGGAAGCCCAAAATCCTTTATTTCAAATCTTGAAAGGCCCAAAACCCAAGCCTAATCCTTCAGAAATTTCCTCCAACTCAAAGGCCTGAGAAATCTATTAGTCTTGGCTCATTCGGAGGCTTTTCTCACGATCAGACATGCCTCTCGGAGCAATTCCCATGTCAGACATGCTTCCCCAGCTATTTTTCGTAGTAGGTTGTCCATTCAGAGCACTCGTGCACATTCGAAGTAACCTGGTGTCAGAGCAATTTATTGTCAGAGCAAGTACAATGGCAGCTTGGCCATTCTCACACAAACATCCTCTGATGAAGGTCTGATACGCGATTAGCCCCCCAAAATGGAAAGTCTTTAGAGCGCTAAAATTGAGTCAAACACTCTTGGAGATTTCAAGTCTGAAGTCATTTCGGTGTCAGCCCAAAATTCTGAACTTGGCCTTTAAGTATTTCTATTTCTAAGGAGTCATTTTGCCTCCTCTAATAAGGTAGCTAAGATTTTGCTCCAAATGAAAATGCTTATACCTTATTTCATCAGAACGTCGCCGAAGCATATTTCCATAAACTTTTAATCCCATTTTCAGTGAATGTCTTCGTCACACTTAAAAAGCTATTTGACACAATTCTTCTGAATGGGAATGCTTTGACAACCCGCTGCCGTTTCTTCCATTCCATTTCCGGACCATCTCTTTGTCAAACCAAGAATGGCCTCTGATGGCCTCCTTCTAAACAAAAATGAGTATTCTGACCTCCATCAAAGCAGCTATCAAGCACTCCCATCTCCTCCTATAAATACCCCCTACCCTCTTCATTTCACCTCTAACACACCTGCACACCTGATCAACACATCAGATCTCACTATCACTCTCTTGAGTACTGAAGCTCTTGAGAATTCACTCCAAAATCTCATTCTCAGTGTCTTCTTCAAGTCTTTTGCTACAAAGACTTGAAGCCCTTTTCAAGTTCTTGAGGAACTCTATAGTTTCTTAGTGTTGACCTCCTTAGAAACTCCTTAAGAACACTTTTCAATCCTCTTCCCAACACCAACACCACCTGAGAGCATTTTGAGAGTTATTTTCACACTTTTCTAGAAGTATTCAAGCCTCTAATCTCAAAGCCACTCTCGTCCATCGTCGGAGGGAGTGCTCCAAACAGTCTCCACGCTCTGAGAACAACCTGCGTCGCTTTTGGAGCTCTTTCATCAAACTCCTCCGTATTATTTTTCTACAACATCACCTTGTCCACCAACGAAGCTACATATTCGAAGCCTCCGAAACGGCTCGAAAACTGCTTTGGGAGTCTTTCTCCATCAAAAAGTTTTATCCACCTCTCGAGTTACATCTTCTATCAACTACGTGATCGTTACTATCACTATTCTTTATTCGTGAAGTTCTTTATTATTATTTTTTTGGATTTACTAACATTTTTTGTAGGAATATTTTCGTGATTTTGGCAATAAATTTAGTCACCGTGAAAATACTTATGAGGTATTGTGGGAGTAACTTATGAGGTGTTGACATAAATTATTAATTATGAGTTGAAAGTTTTTCCAAAATAAATAAAGGAGAGTAAAAAGCTGTCAGAAGTGGGATTTGAACCCACGCCCTCTTTCGAGGACCAGAACTTGAGTCTGGCGCCTTAGACCACTCGGCCATCCTGACAGTTTTGTGCAAGTGAACAATTAATTAGCATTTTAAAGCAGATATTTTATCATCTGATGGTGCGAATGCTTTTCAAAAATTATACAGGGGATCTTTTTATTTATTATTTTTCTGTAGATAATGGGTCGATTAACTCTATCGATATGCACATCAACAATTAGCTAAATGCCTTTTTGCCACCTCTTTTCATAAATAACCCAAATTTTTTTATTTTATAAAAATAACCGTTTTGTTTACAGAACTCAATCAGTGATTAACCCACAATCAATCATAAATTTGATACACAGTCAATTAATTATTGACTCACGGTCAATCAGTGATTTACAATTCATTATTAATTTATTAATAATTTATCATTAATAAATCTATAATTTGTTGATTAAAATTCATTATTACTAATTGATTTTAGTTAATTATTAACTGATATTAATTAGTAATGAGGATTCAACGATTAATAAGTGATTAATTAAAGTCAATCATTGATAGACCGCTAAGTTAATCAGTGATTGACTACTAAATTAAAAAAACGTATTTTTATAATTTACAAGATTTCGGCTATTTATGAAAAAATACTTTAAAAAGAACCATTTGTGCTAAAATTCCTTTAGTTAATTATATATACAATTATACATACAATTGTTGATATTCACTCCTATTTTGGGTTGAAATGATAGATACCTCGAAGGGTTAATATTCATACCCTTGCTCTACTACCTAAATATATAGAATATAGCTCTCGTAACTTCTCCTTTTTACTTGTATTGTTTTCTCCTTGCATGTTCGGCCAGTAAAACAAATTACGAAGTTCCATTATTACTTGATTTTTATCTCTCTTTTATTAAGTAGTTGATCAATTAGGTTCTCATCGTTAAAGTCAATGACGACATGGATGATCTAATTATATTAAATCATGAATTCATGATACAATGAAGAAAGGGAGAAAAGCTTTGACGTAAGACTTTTAAGAATAACTTAAAATTTATTTAGCCATAAACAAATATGAAACAAATAAAATTTTCAAATAGACCGCACAACGTCTTGGCCGACGTAATCATTCAAAGAAATCACATAAACAAATTATCAAGTCATAAAAGTAAACATCCACTTTGATGAAAGCTGCAAAGAATTATCCAATTGTATGTGGCACTTTGTTCGCTTCTTCCCAAATCGGCTTCCCCATTTGATATGCAACACACGCAAAAGCGACGCCAAAATGAGACTGTTTTTTGCAGAAATTATTTGTTTGCCTATGCGGAAACTGCAAAATGCAAAACATGATATTATTATAGGGGAGACAAAAAAAAAGTTACAAAAACTGAAGAGAAAAACAGAATGATGAGGGTGAAAATATGTCAATTCAGATCATTTGGGATCATAATCTACAAGACTTACATGAAACGAGCGTAAGAACTGCTTATGGTCTTAGTAGTGATGTGGAGGTGGAGGGGATTTGTAAACATATGGAGGAGGAGGCGGGGATTGATAAACGTAGGGAGGTGGGGGTGGAGACTTGTAAACATAAGGAGGAGGTGGAGGAGAGCTGTAGACATAAGGCGGAGGAGGTGAAGGTGATGGAGGAGGAGGACTCTTGTAGATGTAAGGAGGCGGAGGTGGAGAGCTGTAAACATAAGGCGGCGGAGGAGGGGACTTATAGACATAAGGAGGTGGTGGTGGCGAGCTGTAGACATAAGGCGGGGGAGGTGATGGTGATGGAGGAGGAGGGGACTTGTAGACGTAAGGAGGTGGTGGCGGAGACTTGTAAACATAAGGAGGCGGTGGTGGAGAGTTGTAAACATAAGGCGGAGGAGGAGGGGACTTGTACACATATGGAGGTGGTGGTGGAGACTTGTAGATGTAAGGAGGTGGAGGTGGAGAGCTGTAAACATAAGGCGGAGGAGGAGGGGACTTGTAGACATATGGAGGTGGTGGTGGAGAGCTGTAAACATAAGGTGGGGGAGGTGATGGTGATGGAGGAGGAGGGGACTTGTAGACATATGGAGGTGGTGGTGGAGACTTGTAGATGTAAGGAGGTGGAGGTGGAGAGCTGTAAACATAAGGCGGCGGAGGAGGGGACTTATAGACATAAGGAGGTATTGAAAGTTGAGAATAGACATAAGGAGGTGGTGGAGGAGAATTGTAGACATAAGGAGGAGGAGGTGGAGACTTGTAATAGTACTTAGGTGGTGGTGGTGGAGACTTGTAGTAGTACTTTGGTGGAGGAGGGGGTGACTTGTAATAGTACTTTGGTGGCGGTGGCGGCGACTTGTAGTAGTATTTCGGTGGCGGTGGTGGTGATTTGTAATAATACTTAGGAGGAGGCGGTGGAGACTTGTAGTAGTATTTAGGTGGTGGTGGCGGAGACTTGTAGTAATATTTAGGTGGAGGGGGAGGTGACTTGTAATAGTATTTAGGAGGTGGAGGTGGTGACTTGTAGTAGTATTTAGGAGGTGGGGGAGGAGACTTGTAGTAGTACTTGGGTGGTGGCGGAGGGGATTTGTAAATGTATGGCGGCGGAGGTGGAGACTTGTAGACATAGGGCGGCGGAGGAGGGGATTTGTAGACATAGGGCGGAGGAGGAGGGGATGCATATGTGTAAGGCTTATCATATGCCGCTACATTGGTGGCAATCAAGCATATTGCCAAGGTATACAGAAGATGGGGCCAAAAGTTGGCCATTTTGAGAAGCTGAGTGCTAAGAAGCCCCAAAACTTTAGGACTTCAATTGCTTAGAGACTGATTATTTGATTTTGGATGAATGCTAATGGAATGCGTTTCACAGCTTATATAGAGATCTCTTCAACGAGTGAAACATTTATTTAGTAATATGTGAAGTTTCCTACCTACAACAAACCCGTTGTTTATGCTTCTATAATTTGTTGTCAACTTTCAATTCTAATTTTGTATGAATAATTGGATAATGGGAAGCCACTCAATCTTTGGATGACTCTTCATGCATATATTGACGTTGAAACTGTCTAGTTATACCTCTTGTGCGGCTGTGCACTACAACAATCAATGAAGTTTTAAAAAATAATAATAAATTATTAATTCTTATTTTGACGTATACAGAACTTTTTTGATTCACAGCTGATCTGTATTTGTAAGAGGGAGTAGGTATTGTTTAACTTACCGAAAGGAACATTCTACTTGAAATTATTTGGACTAACTCAAGTTTTATGCGTTGGAGGGTTATTTAACTTGGTCCAAAATCGAACTGATGTAGTCAATATACACATTTGTTAGAAGAAAGCATGATGCAGCGGAATATATACAAGTCTTAGATTTAGGTTAGAAATCATTGTCAGAAGTAACAACCATCAAATTTACCTTGCAAAATTAACCCTTCTCTTAAGAAATGCAGCAAATTTAGCCGCTTTAAATATTAGCTAATTATGAAACATATAATTTTTCGGCAGTACAGTATTGCCATTAGTGGTAATATATAAATCCAATAAATATTTACAGATATTTATGAAACTTAATCAAATTTAGTATGGAATATCTAGTGAGTTCAGAAATTAACGCCAATTATCTCATAGACACTAAGTTGATAAAAGTAAATTTAGTATGGTGTTTAGAAAATTAGAACAGTAATAATTTATTGTCGTTTCTTGATCAAAAGATTAAATTTGTGATCAATTAGGTAGGAAGCTGTCAACGATATATTAGATGGTTGTCGGCGGAGCATGTTAATTCGTCCACTTAATTAGTAACATATTCCAACTTTTAGTTTATTGGATAGCTTTTTATAATTCGCTAAACAATTACTTAAACGGAAACTAACAAATTGGTGATTGTCAAACAGTGATTTAGTGGCCTATAGGATCGTTCTTATACGTTGAAATGACAAAAGTCTTTGTTTTTTGTTGTTTGGTTTGTTGTGTTTTTCTCTTTTCGCTGAGAATAAGAGACAAATGATTGTTCTGAGCATATCCTCCAAAGTCCAAATGGACGCATGCGTTATTTCTTTGCCTTTTTTTTCGTTTTTTTTTTTTTTATTGAAAGTTGAGAATTTCTTGCTTTTTTTACCATTTCAAATTAGAAGGCCGGCTTTATTAATATTCTCAAATTCTTTTCATTTTCTTGCCTAACAAATTTTTATCTTTTGCTTGTCAATCTTGTTCTTTTTTTCGTTACTTTCCCGTATATAAGATCGCAATACGTTCAATTCAGTTGAAAGTAAATGTGCCGTTTAACAATTTAAATATTTTTACTACAATATTTTTTCCCATAAAAGTTGATTCTTTTTCTTTTCTTCTGCTCTCCCCAAGCACCCGGCATATCGTTTTGTATAAATGTCATTTTCATTTTATATTGGACCAAGTTTTTAATGATATTTATGTTTATATTTCATCTTGTTCTAGATATATATGGAGTCCACTGCATTACTTCAGCATGTTGAAAGATTCATGTAATCTGTTATCGTGAAAATTATAAACTAACAAATAACAATCAATAAATGATAAACAACAAGAAAAAGAAAAGGTCATCATGATGCAAATAAGGGATTACACAATGAGAATAGATGACTTATAATACTTGTTTATCTTCCTTGAAGGGGAAAAAAAAAAAAAAAAAAAAAAAGGATAGCGACTTGGACCTTTTTCTCTTCTGATTTTTTTTTTTTTTTTCAATAATATTGAAGGTTTTTTTTTTTTTTAAATATTGTCAGATTATATCACGTTTGTTAACAACCCGATAATGATTGAGATAAACTCGTTATTACTAAAAGTTTAACAAAGTCACTACTTCTCAATACTAATAAGGTCGTCTTTGGAGTTCTTTAACAAGACTAACCCTAACCAAGAAACAAATTAGTTAGTTAGAAAATTGCTATGAAAGTCTCTTTCACAGATTCCTGCAATTGATAGATCCATTCCACCAACCTTTTGTTTGGTAAGAGGGAAAG
>NW_010363292.1:162253-180106 GCF_000414095.1 Morus notabilis
GGGACTGGGGGAGGGATAGTAGAGAATTTCGAAGCTCGTGATTATTTAGTATGAGCAAAAAGAAGAGGGTATAGATTCTGTGAGATTGTAAATTCGTCAAAGAATTTCAATTTTAATCTCTTTTATTATGAAAAAAATTAGAGTTGAGAATTTGAGTTTGTTACAGTAAAAAGCTCTCAGAAACAGTTACATCTAACTTTTTTACTACAGTAAAAAAATTTTCACATAAAATCACATCTCAACTCAAATCAGCGAACTAAACGGACATGCTTCTCCATTCCGTTAAGTTATACAGCTTTCTTTGGTTGAACAAAATATCGTTTAACACCTATCTTTTTTTTTTTTTTTTTTTTGAGATATGAGGGCATGCATTAGGTTTCCAACACCTTTCTGCTACAGCGCACGTTCTTTTCGAGATAAACAAATTAAAAAGAGGGGGAAATTTACTTTTCCCACGTCGCTCACAAAATTATAGTTTTTTTTTTTTTTTTTCAGGGAATGTTTTCTTTTAAATAATTGGCGTATATAATATTTCTTTTGTTCCCTCTTCTTTTTCCGCTTTAGAATCATACATTCAACTTGTATATGCTTTTGGGCTCTTCAATCGGCACGTTAGAGTCAGTTTCGATATCATTTTTATGCTTTTTAGAGAGAGATTTTAAAAAACACCACAAAAAAATTCTATTTGAAGTTTAAATAGTTGGGTGCGTGAATGTGTGTGTGTCCACCAGGGTTGGAGTCGTGATGGTTTCATCACTTGTGTAAAATGGAAGACATAAACCCCACACTGTGATAAAAAAAAAAAAATCCTCACATTTGGATTTATGATGACTGGAATTATTGTTAGATTTACTGGTGTAATAATCAATTATGATATGATATGAAGCAAATTAGTGTCTGATAAAATGTGTTCTCAAATTTGTACTAGAAGTATCTCTCAAGACACTTCTCATAATTCATGCTACAAGCATCAAATTGTCAAATAATCCTGGGGTTCGTGTGCCTTTATCAAACATCATAAGAGGTGCAATTATAACTACTTTTGGGAACATCTACATCAACCCCAAACGGGGTCTTAGTTAAACAATTTTTTAATTTTTTAATTTTTTTTTTTGTTAAAGTTTAATATCTCGACTTATATTGAAAGGTGATAGATCATTAGATAAATACAACCATAGATAAATTATGTGCTGAAACTTTGGGAGATGAAGAATTTGGAAGAGTTGGCATCTAATATTGTAAGAAGTCATATTCTGTATTGTTTTGTTTTATTAATTTTTTTTATTTGAGGCAGTGATTTGAACTTTACATCTTATTGGTGGAATCATAAATGGAATTACCGCTACATTATCTACAACCACAATCTTATTACTAGCACATATTTAGCTTTATTATTTATTTAATTGCTTTTAATCACTGTCATTACGTCCAAACAATAAAAAGAACGTTATAAACTGAATATAGATTATTTATTTTATTTGAGAAAATGTTTTCAACAAACAAGCAAAATTGTGGGATTACAAAAAGTTTTCTAACGATTATTTGCGACGACACTAATCGTCGCAAAAACCCCTTTTTCTTATAGTGCGACCCAATATTAGTAGAAATAAACTTGCTCTAGTTCAATGCAATAGGCTTATAACCAACGCTAAATTATTCTCATCATATGATGGTTGAAAATTTCAAATGTTAAAATTATGTTTACGTTATGGTTCAATTTTTTATTTTTTTTGAAATCTATATTGTGGGTCGATTTACTCGATCGATAAGAAAATACACACAATTGCACGTCAACAGTTTGCAGTTATATATGAACCATATTGCCATTAATCCTATCATTTTTTTTCCGCAAATCCTGTTTCTGAAGAAATACACAACTTTTTTCTTTTTCTTTTTTTTTTTTGCTAGAATACACCGGTCATTTTATTTTCTCGATTAAATACACTTATAGATTTAATTAATTATATATATAATTGTTAATATCCATTCCTTTCCTCTGATAAAAAGAATAGACATGTTGAATGGTTAATATTCATACCCTTGCTTGATCACAATATACAGAATATAATTATATAACTCTGTCGCAACTTTTCTTTTTCCTGCACTTGTTTTGGAAGTACAAGATCTGTCACTTATTTTTAAGATATTATATATGTACTCTATTATTTGTTGCTCAATTAGCTTGATATCGTCGTCAGGGTCAAAGCTATATGGACGCGATATATATATATATATAACATATATATATATATATATATTTATAGGAGCTAGACGTTATAAGACTTTGATGAGAAACTTCCAATTTATTTATACAAAATAGATATATATTTATATGAAACAAATAATAATTTCGAGAGCGGACCACAAAACGTCTTGGCTGACATAATCATTCAAAGAAATTACATAACTAAATCATAAAGTCATAAAAGAAAAGCATATTTCGACGAAAGCTGAAAAGAATTATCCAATATTATGTGGCGATGCGTTCTCTTCATCTCAAATCGGCTTTCCCATTTCATATGCCACACATGCAAAAGCGACGCCAAGATGAGACTTTTTTGCTGCAGCAATTATTTGTTTGGAAATACGGAAACTGCAATTGCAAAACTGAATATATTATTGTCATAAAGAAGAGAATATATTAACTCCTAATTGGAATTTGCATCATATCTATAAAACTTACGTAAATGGAGCGTAAGAACCAATTATGGTCTTAGTAGTGATGTGGAGGTGGAGGGGATTTGTAAACATATGGAGGAGGAGGCGGAGATTGATAAACGTAGGGAGGTGGTGGTGGAGACTTGTAAACATAAGGAGGTGGTGGTGGAGAGCTGTAGACATAAGGCGGAGGAGGTGAAGGTGATGGAGGAGGAGGACTCTTGTAGATGTAAGGAGGCGGAGGTGGAGAGCTGTAAACATAAGGCGGCGGAGGAGGGGACTTATAGACATAAGGAGGTGGTGGTGGCGAGCTATAGACATAAGGTGGGGGAGGTGATGGTGATGGAGGAGGAGGGGACTTGTAGACGTAAGGAGGCGGTGGTGGAGACTTGTAGACATAAGGCGGCGGAGGAGGGGACTTATAGACATAAGGAGGTGGTGGTGGCGAGCTATAGACATAAGGTGGGGGAGGTGATGGTGATGGAGGAGGAGGGGACTTGTAGACGTAAGGAGGCGGTGGTGGAGACTTGTAGACATAAGGCGGCGGAGGAGGGGACTTATAGACATAAGGAGGTGGTGGTGGCGAGCTATAGACATAAGGTGGGGGAGGTGATGGTGATGGAGGAGGAGGGGACTTGTAGACGTAAGGAGGCGGTGGTGGAGACTTGTAGACATAAGGCGGCGGAGGAGGGGACTTATAGACATAAGGAGGTGGTGGTGGCGAGCTATAGACATAAGGTGGGGGAGGTGATGGTGATGGAGGAGGAGGGGACTTGTAGACGTAAGGAGGCGGTGGTGGAGACTTGTAGACATAAGGCGGCGGAGGAGGGGACTTATAGACATAAGGAGGTGGTGGTGGCGAGCTATAGACATAAGGTGGGGGAGGTGATGGTGATGGAGGAGGAGGGGACTTGTAGACGTAAGGAGGGGGTGGTGGAGAGCTGTAGACATAAGGTGGGGGAGGTGATGGTGATGGAGGAGGAGGGGACTTGTAGACGTAAGGAGGCGGTGGTGGAGACTTGTAGACATAAGGCGGCGGAGGAGGGGACTTATAGACATAAGGAGGTGGTGGTGGAGAGCTGTAAACATAAGGTGGGGGAGGTGATGGTGATGGAGGAGGAGGGGACTTGTAGACGTAAGGAGGTGGTGGCGGAGAGCTATAAACATAAGATGGTGGAGGTGGGGACTTGTAAACATAAGGAGGTGGTGGTGGAGACTTGTAGACATAAGGAGGTGGTGGAGGAGAGCTGTAGACATAAGGCGGAGGAGGTGAAGGTGATGGAGGAGGTGGAGACTTGTAATAGTACTTAGGTGGTGGTGGAGACTTGTAGTAGTACTTTGGTGGAGGAGGGGGTGACTTGTAGTAGTACTTTGGTGGCGGTGGTGGCGACTTGTAGTAGTATTTAGGAGGGGGGGGAGGAGACTTGTAGTAGTATTTAGGTGGTGGAGGTGGTGATTTATAATAGTACTTAGGTGGTGGCGGAGGGGATTTGTAAATGTATGGTGGTGGGGGTGGAGACTTATAAACGTAGGGTGGCGGAGGAGGGGATTTGTAGACATAGGGTGGGGGAGGAGGGGATGCATATGTGTATGGCTTATCATATGCCGCTACATTGGTGGCAATCAAGCATATTGCCAAGGCATACAGAAGATGGGGCCAGAAATTGGCCATTTTGAGAAGGCTGAGTGCTAAGAAGCCCCAAAACTTTAGGACTTCAATTGCTTAGAGACTGATTATTTGATTTTGGATGAATGCTAATGGAATGCGTTTCACAGCTTATATAGAGATCTCTTCAACGAGTGAAACATTTATTTAGTAATATGTCCATGTTCACTACCTTCAACAAACCTATTATTTAAGCTTCAAAAATTTATTTTCAACTTCTGATTCTAATTTATTATGAAAAGTTGGATGATGGGAACCCACTCAATCTTTAGATGACTCTTTATGCGTATGAAATTGAATCAGTCTAGTTAGACCTCTTAGTGCTGTTGTGCACTACACCAATTAATGAAGTTTAACAAAAAATAATTTAAAAGTTATATATCATTATTTGGACTTGTATACTGAACTTTTTTTGATTAAATACTCTGAATTTGTTAGAGGGAGTAGGTATTATTTACTTGCTGAAAGGAACATTCTACTTGAAATTATTTGGACTGATTAAGCTTTTGTATTATTGGTAGGTTAATTAACTTGGTCCAAAATCGAAACTTTTATAAAGTGAATATACACATTTGTGAGAAAAATGCCTGATGTCGCAGAATAAACAAGTCAGTTTAGATTAGAAATCATTGTCATAATTCAAATATTTGCTTATTGACAGTGTTATTTTACGGCAGTATGTATCATTATCATAAATACCCGACTGTCGTGCAACGATACTCTTTTTTTTTAATACAACATGAGATTAAACTCGCAACTTCCACCCAAACTCCCCGTGCCATTACATTAAGCAGTCTTTAGGCGAGACTAAGGGATTCTCATAGACACTAATTTGATAAAAGTAATTAATTTAGCATATATATGGTGTGTCGTTTCTTGATCAAAAGATTAAATTTGTGATCAATTGGGTAGGAAGCTGTCAAAAGATATATTAGATGGTTGTTGGCGGAGCATGTTAATTCGTCCACTTAGTTTAATTAATAACCTATTCCAACTTGTTGTTTGGATTTCGTTAATCAGTTACTTCAACGGAAACTAACAAATTGGTGATTGTCAACAGTGATGTAACTGGCCTATAAGATCGTGCTTATACGTTGAAAAGACAAAAGCCTTTCTTTTTTAGTGTTTTCGTCTGGTTTTTTTTTTTTTTTTTTTTGTCCTTCGTTTTTCTTTTTCTTTTGGCTGAGAAGAAGAGATGAAATATAGCTCTGCACATATGTTCCAGAGTCCAAATGGACGCACGCGTTATTTCTTTGCCTCATTATTATTATTATTATTATTATTATTATTATTATTATTTGAGATTCTTACAGTAAGACCTAAAAAATCAATATTCGGTATTTTTTGTAGTAGAAATTTCGTTCTGTGTACTTTATTATTTTAACAGAAATAGTAGGAAATAGACCAATATGAAAAGCTTAAGAAAGTATATAGGCCAATTTTTAGTTATATAAATTAATAGGCCATAACTTGTTAAGTTATGGTTCATAACCAGATCAGATATGGACAAACTTGTCAAGTTATGGTTCATAGTCAGACAAGTTATGGATAAAAACTGTGAATTATGGATATAACTTGTCAAGTTATAGTTCATAACCAGACAAGTTATGGACAAAAACAGTAATTTGGCCTATTTATTAACTTATGTAAACTATTGGCCTATTAATTTTAATTCATCTCAAGTCTTGGTTTATTTTCCTCTTTCTCCCATATTTTAATTAAATGTATGTAATCCGCTAGGAGTTCCTACTATAAAAGGGCCTCTATTTTTTTTTTAAAAAAAATGAAGAATTTCTTGATTTTTAACTGTTTCAAATTAAAAGTTCAACTTATCAGTATTCTCAAATTCCTTTCATTTTTCTTGTCTAATAGATTTTATCTTTTGCAAGGTCGTCAATGTTGTTCTTTGTTCAGCTACTTTCTCATATGCAAGTGACCATGCGTTAAAGTCAGGAGAAAATAAATGGTGTTGATTAGTTCGTAGTTTCAACCGCAATTCAAATATTTTACTACAGTATTTATTCTCACAAAATTTTAACTACAATTCACAGTACTTGATTCTTATTCTTTTCTTCTGCTTTCCCGAAATAAACTAAATATTCATTTCGTTGTATAATGTCATTCTCATTTAATTATATTGGACCAAATATTTAATAATATAATTAATATTTATATATGATTTTATACATATGGAGTGCCCTGCATTAGTTGAGCATGTTGAAGATTCCTGTAATCTGTCATCGTGAAAATTATATTAACAAACAACAATCAATAAATGATAAACAAAAAGAAACAGAAAAGGTCATGCACGGAAAGGAAAAGACTAGAGCGATCCTTGGTGTTTTCACTCTTTTGCTTTCTTCTTTCAATAATATTGAAGAAAGAAAATGAAGGTTTTTTTAATTTAAAAATAATTTCAGAATAAAGCACGTTTGTTAACAACCCGATAATGATTGAGATAAACTCGTTACCACTAAAAGTTCAACATAATCACGATATAATTAGCTTTGATGCTTATACTTTTCAGTACTAACAAGGTCGTCTTAGGAGCTGTTTAACAAAGCAACCAAACCCCAACCAAGAAACAATTAAGTTATTAGTAAACCGTAACTTTGTATTGGTTTAGACTTGTAAAACGATCAAAATGGACATAAAGATAAATTATTTTTTTTATAGAATGAAGAACTTAAAAACATTTCAATGTTATTAATATGATTGTTTTTTAATCGTATCTAACAAAAATAACCCACTATTTTAATTATGTCATTTAACTTCCTCGTTTAGTTGAGGGTCAAAATATAAAAACCATATAACAATTCAAGAAAGAATAAATAATAATAATAATAATAATAACAATAACAATAATAATAATAATAATAATAATAATAATAATAACAACAACAACAATAATAATAATAATAATAATAATAACAATAACAATAATAATAATAATAATAATAACAATAATAATAAGAATAATAAGAATAATAATACTAATAATAATAATAATAATAATAATAATAACAATAATAATAATAATAACAATAATAATAATAATAATAATAATAATAATAATAATAATAATAATATAAATAATATGTGCTCGGTGGTCTTCGAAATTGCCTGAGGCCAAAGAAGATAGGGAGGTGAGGTACAACACCTGTTCCCTTTTTTTATTCAGAAAAAAAAATGTAAATCGTCATTTGTTTTATTAATATTGGTGTGGAAGGATAATACTAGTGATATTACGTACATTTCATTTGATGATAACAAAAAATTTTGCCCTAAAAAAACAAAAAAAATTATTAGTTAAAGCGTCTCTCTCTATTGACGTTTGTAGGTCGTACAGCAAATGTTGTGCACTCTTACTTTTTGATTGCAGGTCATACGAATAAAGCTTTAATAAAAAATAAATAAATAAATAAATAAAACAAGCCCTGGGGATACCTGTCTTAATAGGAAGGGTATGTGAGATATAATTATGAGAAAATTATGATTCTATTGCTTAAATATCTAATTTATTAAAAGTACTCTTTTTAAATACTTTATCCATAGACTAATTCCAACTTAAAATGTAAAAATATATAAACTAATATTAAGGGGTAAAAATAAAAAACGACTTTATCTCGTGCCTCACCACGAGCCAATTATATATATGTGTGTGTGGTGTGTGTCTAACATGGAGGTAAAAAAGAGAAACTTCTTTAAAAAAAAAAAAAAAAAAAAGGTTTAAATTATGCTCAATTGCTGATATATGGTTAAATCGAGTGTTAAAATTATGTATGCTTAGTATGTAGAGCATTAACTCTCTCGCAACTTTTCTTTTTTCTTGTAATTTTTTTGCTCGCAGTTGTCGTAATGGAAGGACAAACTTATAAAGATTCATTCTTTAACTTTAATATTTACTCTTTCACTAGTTGCTCAATTAGCTTGATCTCATCGTCAGGGTATAAATATCAAATCACTAGTGAAGAAATTGCGAGAGGAGCTAGCTTTATGACTTTTAAGAGTTACTTTCAATAATTTATTCAACCATAAACAAATATATGAAACAAATTTATAATATTTTCCAACAGACCGCACGACGTCTTGGCCGACGACACCATTCAAAGAAATATCACGTAATTAACAAATCATCAACTTATAAAAGTAAAGAATATGTTGACGAAAGCTGCAAATAATGATCCAATCTTATGTGACGCTGCATTTTCTTCTTCTCAAATTATCGGCTTCCCCATTTGATATGCAAACATGGAAAAGCGATGCCAAGATGAGACTTTTTTTGCAGAAATTATTTGGTTGCCTATGCGGAAACTGCAATTGCAAAAAAAAATAAAGATATATTATTATAAAAAAAAAAAAAAAAGAGAAAATAAAAAGTCATGTTTGGGATTTGCATCATATCTATAAAACTTACGTGAATAGAGCGTAAGAACCAATTATGGTCTTAGTAATGATATGGAGGTGGAGGAGATTTGTAAACATCTGGAGGAGGAGGCGGGGATTGATAAACGTAGGGAGGTGGGGGTGGAGACTTGTAAACATAAGAAGGAGGTGGTGGAGAGCTGTATACATAAGGCGGAGGTGGTGAAGGTGATGGAGGAGGAGGAGACTTGTAGATGTAAGGAGGCGGAGGTGGAGAGCTGTAAACATAAGGCGGCGGAGGAGGGGACTTATAGACATAAGGTGGTGGTGGTGGCGAGCTGTAGACATAAGGTGGGGGAGGTGATGGTGATGGAGGAGGTGGAGACTTGTAAACATATGGAGGCGGTGGTGGAGAGCTGTAAACATAAGGTGGTGGAGGTGGGGACTTGTAAACATAAGGAGGTGGTGGTGGAGACTTGTAGACATAAGGAGGTGGTGGAGGAGAGCTGTAGACATAAGGCGGAGGAGGTGAAGGTGATGGAGGAGGTGGAGACTTGTAATAGTACTTAGGTGGCGGTGGTGGAGACTTGTAGTAGTACTTTGGTGGAGGAGGGGGTGACTTGTAGTAGTACTTTGGTGGCGGTGGTGGTGACTTGTAGTAGTATTTAGGAGGTGGGGGAGGAGACTTGTAGTAGTATTTAGGTGGTGGAGGTGGTGATTTATAATAGTACTTAGGTGGTGGCGGAGGGGATTTGTAAATGTATGGTGGTGGGGGTGGAGACTTATAAACGTAGGGTGGCGGAGAAGGGGATTTGTAGACATAGGGTGGCGGAGGAGGGGATGCATATGTGTATGGCTTATCATATGCCGCTACATTGGTGGCAATCAAGCATATTGCCAAGGCATACAGAAGATGGGGCCAGAAATTGGCCATTTTGAGAAGGCTGAGTGCTAAGAAGCCCCAAAACTTTAGGACTTCAATTGCTTAGAGACTGATTAGTTGATTTTGAATGAATGCTAATGGGATGCGTTTCCCAGCTTATATAGAGATCTCTTCAACGAGTGAAACATTTATTAGTAATATGTCAAGTTTCCTACCTGCAACAAACCCATTACTTAAGCTTCAAAAATTTATTTTCAACTTCCGATTCTAATTTATTATGATTAGTTGGATAATGGGAACCCACTCAATCTTTAGATGACTCTTTATGCGTATGAATGAATCAGTCTAGTTAGACCAAAAAAAAAAAAAAAAATCCTTTAAGTAATATATAGAGATTTGACATATATATAGATACAGAACCTTTTCTATACACAACTCTGTATTTGTAAGAGAGAGTAGGTATTGTTACTTGCCGAAAGGAACATATCCAAGGTTTGAATTGGAGGTTTTAATTAACTGGGTCCAATATCTAAACTGGATAAAGTCATGAATGTACACATTTGTGTGAAGGTGGCCTTATGTAGCATAAGTGTTAGTTTTGGTTAGAAATCATTGTCAGATGTAACAAATAGCAAATTGAAACCTTAGCTTATGAACCATATAATTGTACGGCAGTACGTGGTAGTCATTAATGGTAAAATGTCTAACAAATATTTAGAGATGTGTATTAAACTTAAGAACATTTAGCATGGAATTTCTGGTGAGCTCAGAGATTAAGGCAAATAGACGCCAATTAGAACGGAAGGACTTTTTATTCGCTATTGTTTGTTGCTGATGCTTTTACTTCGCTTAAACTAAAGATTTTATATTTAATTTTTGATAATCATGACTTTATTAATTGTTTGTATGTACTGCATGCTGGTTTCAGCATACTTTATTTTCCAATATTCTGTGAGGTCGGAATCTGTACAGCATAATAACATATGCCAACATTAAACTACGGAAAAGACGGGCGGCGACCGGAAATTATTAAACGCTAAGCTTCGGCCGGAAACTGGCACCAATGAAGGGTTCAGTGAATTGATCTAAACATGCCATGCGTATTCTTTCGGGTGTCGCCGGATTGTCGAGAGGAAACCAGTCGTTGTTCCCTACTTCTGCCCTCACAGATGCAATGGCGTCTTTGATGGCAAAAAACGCTGCTGAAGCCAGGAAGAATGGGGGCTCTCCAACAGCTTTAGATGAATGGATAGCCTTCACGTTCGGATGCCCCTACAAATACAATTAAACAACATAACTTGTTTCGGAAACAAATGAACGAGCAACCAAGACAGTTGTGCCTAAACAGAACGTAAATGCAAACCAAATGGTTCAAAAATAAATTAAAACAAAAGCCAAAAATTACAAAGTGGTACCGTGTGTTTATCAGAATAGTGAGAACTGATACCTATGCCTTTAGATAATACCATCCAAGTATCTTGCACCTGTTTTTTAGACTTGACATGTCCTTTATGCTCTCTGTCATTTTTCTTTCATTACTCCATAAATTACTCCAAAAAAATGGTTTAGGCAGGACAATGATCATTTTATTTAAGTAATTTCGGAGTACTGAAAAAAATGAAAAAAGGACAATGATCATTTTTTTAAGTCATAAAAAATGATACCCAGATAACGTGTTTCAAAAATCTAAGACGCCTACTCGGTATTATCCAAATACGGAGGTATCAATCCACCACTCCGATAAAATACAGGGTACCAGGATGCAATTTTCTCAAACAAAAATACGAGCTCAATCAGTTAACTGCGCATCTTTCATGTTCAAAAGAGACTCGCCAGCGCAAACATGAAAGAGAAGGAAAGAGTCCTTCTGTTTGTTTATTTTTTGAACTCCCTTTAATTTACTAACTTGTACCATTTTGTCACTAATCTGTAATTATGTATTTTGTTATTAATCTGTATTACATTATCTTTTGGACTAATATATTTAGTAACATGGCCTAAGACAATAATAACATACCTTGAGGAGGGAAACATTGAATTTGAAGGGAACATCATTTAGAGAAGGAATTTTGTAACTCCCAGGGCCACACGTGTATAAATATCCAGGTGGGATCCACTTATGAGCTGGATCACCCCACTTCAGTTCTTCTAAAGCTACCCACCCCAATCCTTGTATAAAAGCTCCTTCAATCTACAATTATGACAATTTCAAGAGATCAAATAAAGTGCAACAAAATGATGTGCAAAAATGATTAGGAAGACAAGCCAATTATTACCTGCCCAACATCAATGGCTGGATTGAGAGAATGTCCAAGGTCCAAAATAACATTTGCCACTCTAGTGTGGAAATCTCCGGTCAACGTGTCAATCTCAACCTCGGCAAATGCAGCCCCATAGGTGAAGTACCTGAATGGGTTCCCCTTACCAGTCACCCAGTCAAAGCCAATGTCGGGTGTGATGTAAAATCCGTGAGCAGAAAGGTCGATTCGAGCAACATAGCATGCACTCGCTAGCTGGGGGTCATAACAAATTATAATCGTCATATGCTGCTCTAGTTGTTAAAAAGCTTAGATGAAACTTTTGTCTGGCCATAAAAATCTTAATTGGAAGTAAATGACTCCCCCACCAACAAAAAAAAGAAAAAAAAAAAGCCCTTCCAATGCTTGGATAAAGTAGCAGCATAACATGCTGTGATTGTTATGCAAAAACCGAGATGGAAGGCAACGGTACCTCAGCAAAAGAGCTGAAATTATGCTTTGCAGCAATGGGCTCCATGCGTGCCTTAATTTGCTCACAGGCATCCAAAACCGCTGCTCCATACATATCGGAACTCGCAGAAGCTGCCGTTGGTGATGCGTTGGGAATCTTATTTGAGAAAAAACGTAAACACAAAAACAATGTAGAGTCCATATATCAGCAATGCCACCATTTAGAGTGCAAATAATTAGCAATACAAATAAGTACTACAGCATTGACGAGATATCATACAATATAATCTCAACTAATTAAACCTTAATATTTACACATGTTCTCACACATAACCAGTTTCGGTAGAGATGTTAAACGTAGTCATTGCTTCAGCCCACTTGCCACTTGGTCTGTTTAGGTTTGTTCTTTATAATATTTGGCTAACAAGACAAATGTTTAGGCAAAATTTCCCACCAACTAAGCAATCTTGCTTTTCTCTTGAATGTGGTCTACAGGACATGATAATTCAGCAAAAGGAAATAAAAATCTTTCGAACATTAGATTGCGAATTACCTTGTCCGTACTTGTCTCTGATATGAAGACAGAACTGAGGGGGATGTTGAAGGCAGAAGCAGCAACCTGAGCAACTTTGGTATGTAAACCTTGACCCATCTCGACGCCCCCATGTGTGACTAAAACCGTACCATCAGTATAGACATGAACAAGAGCACCTGCCTTCAGTTTGTTAAAGGATAGAGATAATTAATACAATTTGGACAGGATTCTGCAGTATAGAAGTTACTGGTGACTTTTTATCTGACTTGTACCGTACCTGGTTCATAAGCTTTAATGTAAAGGATATGCCAAATTTTGTGGGAACCATGGAAATACCACGCTTTTTCCACCGATTATGAGAATTAAATTGGTCAACTTCTTCGCGAGCTTTCGAAAATTCACAAGATAACTTTAGCTCATTCCAGACCTGGGCCAGAGTACAGTGTTGAAGTTGTTGGCCATAATGCAATACCGATCCTTCACCTTGAAAATTAATTTCCTGAATATTATGCATATAAATTGAAAAATCTAAGCTCAATGATCGTGAAAAAAAAAAAAAAAAAAAAAAAAAAAAAAAAAAACAAAAAAAAAAAAGTGTTTATAAATTGTTTCATGTCAACAAATAAAAGTATTACCTAACTTACCCTAATTTCTTCTGGGCTTTTCTTGAGCTCAACAGCAATTCTTTGTATCCAATTTTCCGTAATAAGCATTCCTTGAGGACCACCAAAGCCTCGAAAGGCAGTGTTACTAGGGATGTTAGTGAAGCACACCCTTCCCATGATCCTCACGTTTGGTATCTCATAAACATTATCCGAGTGGAACATAGCACGTTCAAGCACAGCAAGAGACAGGTCTAGTGAATTTCCAGCATTATTATATATTTCAAGGTCCAATGCCAGCACTTTTCCACCATTTGTGAATCCAACCTGTCAAACAAGATTCCACAATCAGTATCGTTTGGCATTACAAGTGGTGTGTAACTCCACTAAATAAAAAACTAGCCCAACTGATGGTCAAGTAGAAGCAACAAAGTACTGAATTAGAAATTCAGATGATTAAGAGATTAAGTCCTCTTTTCTCTCTTTCTACCAACTCTCTTCCCTCAACCACAAAAATAACAGGCAAGAGTAATTATAGATTAAGTTGTAATATGGGTAACATAAATGAACCTTGTATTTGCCAAAAAAGCTATGTCGTTGGCCAGATATCATCATGTCTGTATCACGGTCTAACGTAATTTTGACGGGGCGATTCAATAGATATGATGGGACAGAAGCTGCAGCAGCAATGAAGGCTGATCTCGTCTCCTTTCCACCAAAACCACCACCAATGCGCTTGGTTTTACAAACTACTTTTGACATTGGTAGGCCAAGAACATGGGAAACATATTTCTGATGCTTCTGTGGGGCCTGCACAATAATAAATAGAGTGATTCTTCAGTTTGAATTGAACCTGAGGAGAAGTAACATAAAGACCATCTAGTGCGCACTCTGACTAGTAAAATCCTTCAAAGTGACATCTAAAACACTTGCGGAGCAATAATTAAGAAGAAGCAAAGATTCCAATATAGTAGCATTGACAAATATTTGCAGATTTTCGGATTTTTTATTTGAACAAAAAAAGGCTTAATATCAATTAAAAGTAATAATTTAGAACCTACAACACTACAACCATAACATATAAAAATTAGTTGAAATTGAAACCAAAAACTTAGCTTGGTCAAGAAACAAAAGAAAGGCAATATGAAAAAATGTTCGTGTAGGTTAAAATACTTGTGTGGATGAAATCATATGAACTTCGTTTCCACCATCCATTGTCCATATCACACTGCTATTCGGCTCCAAGTAGAAGTGTTCCTGTCCTCCCACATGAACCTCCCCTTCTATGACCTTATCACATTGCCCAGATTGAAAACATAGATCAACATCCCCTTTCCTCATCCACTTTTCAGTGTTAGGGAGGAAACTTTTAGCATTGATGGCATCCTGTATCAATAAGATTGCCGGTAACTCTTCATACTCAACATGAACCTTTCTTGCCGCTAGCTTTGCATTTTCATGTGTATCAGCAACAACAACTCCAATAACCTGCACAAAATGTGCAATCCCATTATTGATATTAGAGAGGGAATATCCCGGTGTGTTTATGTAGAAATTTTAATGGTTGTCCATTTTTTTGTCATACCTGACCTACACAAGTAACATATTCTGAAGCGAATAGTTCCTCATCCGCAATAACTGCTCCAATCTTATTATCACCAGGAATACTGTCAGTAAAATATATCCCGACAAAACCAGGCAAAGATTTTGCTCCCGAATCATCTATTGAAAGTATACGGGCATGAGGTTTTTTGCTCAGTACTAAAGCAGCATGCAGACCGTTAGGAGGCAGCGGTGTGTCGTCAGCGTATGCTGCCTCCCCTGTAACCTAGTTGAAATCAGTAAATCAACATCATTATGCAAAAAGAAAACAAAAAATGAAAATGAAGAAACAACATCGTGATGCAGCAATCTACAAACAAAGTTTTATGTAAAACTGAAATAGACCAGCCAATACATGTTCTACTAAAACACTCTCCCTTTCAAACCCATAATGCTAAAGTAACTTGGAAAATCAGAATCAATACATTTGCTGCTTTCCCTACATACATACCTGAAGTCTTGATGACAGATGAACCTCAGGGGAACCCACGGCCGTTCCATGTCTTGTAATGTCATAATCTTGACTTCCTATAACGGGGGGCCGGTGGAATGATTCTACAGCAGATTGATAGGATAATGGAACACTTTTCTTATTGCATTGTGCTCCATCAATTTGGTGAGAAACCCACAGAAAGAATTTAAAGAAAAAGCTAAGAGTTAAAGATTTCCTAAACTCCACCATTCCACCAGGAGCGTCATCCTTGATCAAAATGTCCTTCTGCAAGACTTTCAAAGCACCCTCAAGTAACTCCTGGTTCCAAAGCTTTCCAATGAGAAACTCCTTCGTTGTTCTTGCAGAAAGAGAAAGCGGAGCAACGCCACCATAAACAATAGATGCATCTGTAACAACCTGATTTTCACCCCTTTGCTCAAGAAAAACACGAATTCCAGCATTTACAATTGCAATGTCATCCTCCCTTCGATGAGCCTGCTTAAATTCTTTCACAAACTCAAAAGGTCTAGTCCATGGTAAGAATATTGACTGCAAAATTTCATTCCTTGATAGATCCACTTTACGGTAACCAAGGAAAAAATTTTCTGCTGGGGTTGTTCTAGTGTTTCCTTTGCAGTCAGTAATTTGAAACTCTGCTCTAGCAGCCATCCACAAAGGGTTCAGGTCTGATATCGGACTAGCTGTACATATATTCCCACCAACCGATGCAACATTTTTAATCTGTGTCCCAGCAAACCATTTTAACTGTTCAAGAAAGGCCTTACAAGCAATAGTTTCATGAGCAGCACGCTCTGCTATGACCCTTCTAAAAACTTTCATGAGTTCAGATAGTCTTACTGCTGCACCTATCTCTATGCCGTCATCCTTCACATTCAATGCATTGAGTTCAGGTACATGCATAACAAAGATCAAAACCCGATAGTCCATTCTCTTCAACCTCATCTCAATTCCTACTTCAGAATTACCAACCAATAACTTCACATCCGGATATTTTGCTTTCAATTCAAGTAAATGTTGAAGTCTTAAGGGTCGAAACCACCTAAGCCCACCAAATCCACTCAAATTCAAAGGACTTGATTTTCTCAATAGAAGTTCAGGAGGAAAAATAAGTTCTTTGTCTGTGTATTTGCTTCCTTCTATCTCACTATATGAGACTGGTCGAAACCTCTCCATACAAACCGTACCTTGTCCCAAACTGCATTTGTTGTTGTTGCTTTCAGTCTTCGATCTACACGAGCAGGGCTTACCAGTAGAAGGGCAGACAAACTCGTGTTCTTGAAGGCTTAGGGAAGATGCCTCAGTATACAGCATATCATCAGTTTTGGCAAATACTCGAAATGCATCAACAATCGGTCTGTAACCTGTACACCGACACAAGTTTCCTGCAAGGCATTCTTCAATCTGCTCTTCACTAGGTGGGGTTTGACTCGACCTTAGTAACGCATACATGGACATAATAAAACCAGGGGTGCAAAATCCACATTGTGAACCATGAGAACGCGCCAACGATTCCTGCACAATAAATGACGTAACAAAGAAAAAATAAAAGAACATAATTACCAGTACACAAGATCCAATTTAAGCTCACACATATAATATTCCAGCTACTGATGTAAAATTTCTAACAGGCTTACAGATTCTGTATCATTCAATTCAGTCTCCTTCTATCAAGAACAATGAATGAATGGAACTGTCCATGTTAAATTGTTCATAATTTTTCACTCAGAAAAGTTTCTTCCCACAGTATAGGTCATCAAGACATAATATTTTTCTTTAAGTGTTGGAAGAGTGGGAAAAGCATGGCAATTAACAATAATCAAGAACACAAACAAAATGGACTCGCAGTGATGAGGAAAAAGTAGTACTTGAATCGGGTGTAGGCCACCCTTGCTGTTTCCCACTCCTTCCACTGTGATTACATGCATCCCTTCCACAGAATACAAAGGAGCCAAGCATGCATTGATAGCATAGTGCCTGAAAAAAGTTTTTATTTTTTTGCATTTTTTTTCATTTTAATTTGAAACTCAATAATATTAACTAAGTAAATGAAAAGACACAAAATCATGTTGGAAAGAGAGACTCACAGACATTTCTTCAGTTTCTCGTCATAATATGAAACCATGACAGTGCAAGCTCCACAACCACCTTCACCGCAGCCAAGCTTTGTCCCCGTCAGACCAACAATCTCTTTTAGCATAAAAAAGTTAATAAAGAGTAAGACAAGTTAGAAGCTTTTCCAAGTCAACGAGGTAATTTGAAAGAAAATCCAAGTGTCCACTCAAAAGTACGCCTGACCCACTTGGGATTAGACTTAAATAGCAAAGTACTTCTCTTTTATACTCTCTCTGGAATCCAATTCAAATCTGAAGCCAAGAAAAAA